>NC_091373.1:13068490-13098490 GCF_038502225.1 Cherax quadricarinatus
ATAACCCTCATTATTATCCTCAATTTAACCAACATTATCACTCATTCTTACTGTCACCATCATCATCATCCTCATCATCACTCTTGTGATTCAGTCAGGTCAGTTAGGGATACCGGATAGTCTCGAGCCTCCGTCCATTAAAACCGTGTTTTTAAACCTAGTTCAGGAATGCAGATTTCCTGAGGGACTGTTTACCTCATACTCCTTCCGATCTTCACCTCTCTGCCTTATATAGGACTGATGAAGCCGCTATTTGGTGAAACGTTTCCTCAATAAACAAACCCAAGTGCTACACATGTTTCTAATTCATCAGAACTGTGTAATATTAGCCCTCCTTTGATTATTTAATATGGCATAATTGGCAGTGTTACTTTCACTCGATATAACAATATATAACTTGAATAATAACTTTTTATGAGAGACAAAAGTTAATATGGTGAAAGCAGTCGAGTCAATACCTGAATAAACCTATTTAATGCTAAGAAAACCTCGCTCTTTGGTGAGGAACCTTACAAGGATCTCTCGAACCATGTGGTCATTAACAAAGTTACCTGCACGGTTTTATTGCCAGACTGACCTCAGAGAGATGTGTAGTGAGTGAGAAGGTGGTAATGGCGTGGCGGTGATAAATATAGTAGTATTATATAGTAGTAGTAATAGAGTATGGTAATTAGTATTATGGTAGTATAGTAGTAGTAGTATAGTGAAGTAGTAGTAATTGTTATGGTAGGTGTGGTAGTATGGTAGGTATAGTAGTGAGTATTGTAGTGGTAGTGGTAATTGGTATGTGGTGGTAATTATGGTGGTGGTATGGTAATGTGGTAGTATTGTAATTAATTATGAGTAGTGGTGAATAATGTAATTTAATTTATGGTGGTGGTGGTATAGTGGTGGTGATGGTTGTGTTGGTGAATTATGGTGAATATTATGAGTGAGTAGTATTATAGTGGTAGTGAGTATGAATTGGTGTTATGGTGGTATTGTAGTAGTAGTGGTAGTATAGTGAGTGGTATGGTAGTGGTAGTATGGTAGTGTTATGGTAATGATAGTGGATGGACCATTAATTGAGTATAGTGGTAATTGCAGTAGTGAGTGGTAGTGTAGTGGTATAGTGATAAGTGATGAGTGGTATTGATTGTTGGTTTGGTGATTGGTAGTGGTATGGTAAGTGATGGTAATATTGATGGATGAGATGATGGTATTGATGGTGGTGTTATGGTGGTGTAATTGGTGGTGTTATTAATTGGTAGTAGTAGTAGTGGTATGGTGGTGGTGGTGTGGTGGTGTTGTAATTGGTATTAGTGTAGTATTATTGACTAAATAAGTGGTGGTATGAGTGGTGTTATGAGTGAGTGGTGAACATGGTAGTGTTATGGTCAGTGTGTTAGTGTAGTGGTGGTATGGTGTGGTGATGGTATAGTGGTGGTGGTGCAGTGGTATTGGTGGTGGTGTATGGTGGTGGTGAGTGAGTGTAATTGGTGAGTGAGTGGGTGGTGGTATGGTGGTGTTATGGTGGTGGTGGTGGTATGGTGAGTGGTGTTATGGTGGTGTAGTGTGGTGTTGCTGGGTGGACCAGTATGGTGAGTGATATAGTAGTGGTGGTAATTATCTAATTAGTGGTATAGTATTGGTATTATGGTGGTATGGTGGTGGTGTTATGGTGGTGGTGTGGTGGTGTTATGGTAGTGGTGGTGGTATGGTAGTGGTGGTGGTGGTGGTGTGGTGGTGGTGGTATGTTGAGTAGTGCGTATGGTGGTGGGTATGGTGGTATTATGGTGGTAGTATGGTAGTGTTATGGTGGTGACATGATGGATGATGGTATGGTGGTAGTGGTAGTGGTAGTGAGAAGTATGGTATTGGTGGTGTTATGGTGGTGTAGTGGTGATGGTGTTATGGTGGTATGGTGAGTGGTATGGTGGTAGTGGTATGGTAGTGGTGATAGTGAGAAAGTGGTAGTAGTATGGTGGTGAGTAATTGTGGTGAGTGGTGGTATGGTGGTGGTGGTGGTGTAGTGGTGGTATGGTGGTGGTAGTGTAGTGGTGGTATTATGGTGGTAGTGGTGGTATGGTAGTGTTATGGTGGTGTAGTGTGTGGTGGTGGTAGTGTGTTGGTGAGTGGTGTAAGGTGGTGGTGTTAGTGGTGGTGGTGGTGTTGTGGTGTGGTGGTGGTGGTGTGATGGTGGTGGTGGTGTAGTGGTGTGAGTGGTGGTGTGGTGGTGGTATGGTGGTGGTGGTGGTGTAATTGGTGGTGGTGAGTGAGTGGTATGGTGGTATGTAGTGGTAGTGTGGTATTGGTGAAGTGTGGTGGTGGTGTTATGGTGGTGTGGTGTTGGTGTTATGTGAGTGGTGTTATGGTGAGAAGGTAGTGGTGGTATGGTGGTGGTAGTAGTGGTAGTGGTGTAGGTGTGATGCAGTGGTATTTATTATGGTGGTGGTATGGTGGTGGTGGTAAGTGTTATGGTAGTATATATTATGGTGGTAAATTGGTATGGTGGTGTAATTGGTAGTGTATGGTGGGGTGTGATGATGGTGTTATGGTGGTGGTATGGTGGTGGTAGTCAATTATAGAGTGAGTAGTGGTATAGTGGTAGTGATGATGGTGTCGTGGTAGTGGTATGGTAGTGATGTTATGGTGGTATTATGGTGGTGAGTATAGTGGTGTTGTAGTGGTGGTATGGTGGTATTATGGTGGTAGTGGGTATGGTGGTGGTATGGTGAGTAGTGGTATAGTGAGTAGTGATGGTATGTGGTGGTGGTATGGTGGTGGTATGAGGTAGTGGTAGTGGTATGGTAGTGGTGGTTGTGATACAAATTATTATGGAGTCCAGTTGAATTTGGTGATTGTTTGTGGCGTTGGTGATTTGTGATTGGTGATATTGAAAGTAAGTGTGTTTGTTTTTGAAGTGTTAATATTATTCAGTGGGTTGAAGATGATGAGTTAATGATATCAGTTGTTGATACATGTTAATTAAGTAGTGTTCTAGTATAGTAGGTGGTATGGGACTGATGTTGACGGGATAGTAGTATGGTAGTAGTAGTAGTATAGTAGTAGTAGTATGGCAGCATTATGGTGGTATAGTAGTAGTAGTAGTATGGTAATTAGTAGTATATTGGTAATTATGAAAGTAGTATAGTAGTAGTAGTAGTCGTATAGTAGTAGTAGTAGCATAGTAGTGAGTATAGTATTGGTATAGTGGTATGGTAGTGAGTTATGTGGTGAGTAGTGGTGGTATGGTGGTGGTATGGTAGTGTGGTATGGTGGTAGTGGTATGGTGGTATGGTGGTGTAGTGGTGAGTGGTGTAGTGGTGGTGGTGTAAGTGGTGTAGTGGTGGTGGTGGTATGGTGGTGGTGGTATGGTGGTGGTGTTATGGTGGTATGGTGGTGGTGGTGTTGTAGTGATGGTGGTGTTGGTGGTGGTGAGTGGTGTGGTGGTGGTGGTGGTGGTATGGTGGTGGTGGTATGGTGGTGGTATGGTGGTGGTGGTGGTGTGGTGGTGGTGGTGTAATTGTTGGTAGTAGTGGTGTGGTGGTGGTGAATTATGTTAGTGGTAGTGAGTATAATTGAGTATGAGTATTGGTAGTGAGGTATGGTAGTGGTATGGTAGTGGTGTGAGTAATTGTAGTGGTAGTGTTATGGTAGTGGTATGGTGGTATTATGGTGGGAATGGTGGTAGTACCAGTAATATAGTGGTAGTGTTATAATTGGTGGTAGTGGTATAGTGGTGGTAATTATGTTGGTGAGGTATGGTAGTGGTATGGTGGTATGGTGGTGTAGTGGTATGGTGAGTGGTAGTGAGTATGGTAGTGGTGGCAGAATTATGGTAGTGGTAATTATTATGGTAGTGATAATTGTAATTGGTAGTGGTAGGTATGGTGGTGTTAGTGGTAGTGTATAGTAGTAGTGGCAGTGGTATGGTGGTGGTGGTGTTATAGAGAGTGGTGGTGTGGTGGTGAGTGGTGTTATGGTGGTGTAGTGGTGGTGGTGGTGGCAGGTGTGGTGAAGTGGTGGTGGTGTTATGGTGGTGTGGTGGTGGTGTGGTGGTGGTGTAGTGGTGGTGGTGTTATGTGGTGGTGTAGTGGTGGTGGTGGGTATGGTGGTGGTGGTGGTGGTGTAATTGGTGTAGTTAATGGTAGTGGTAATGAGTATGGTAGTAGTGAACCATAGTAGTGAGTAGTAATTATGAGTAGTGAGTGGTATTATGGTAGTGGTATGGTAGTAATGGTGTTATGGTGTTGGTGTTATGGTGGTGAGTAATTGTTATGGTAGTGGTGGTAGTGGTGGTGGTGGTGGGATGGTGGTGTACTGAGTGGTAGTGAGTATGGTGGTAGTGAGTATGGTGGTAGTGGTATGGTGGTGGTATTATGGTGGTGGTAGTGGTGTGGTGGTAGTGGTGGTATGGTGGTGGTGGTGGTGGTGGTAGTGATAGTGGTGTGGTAGTGTTATGGTGGTGATGGTATGGTGGTAGTGTATAGTGGTGAGTAGTTGTAATTGTGGTAGTGTAGTGGTATTATGGTGGTGGTGGTGGTGTGGTGGTATTGAGTGGGTATGGTGGTAGTTAGTGGTGGTGGTGAGTATGGTGGTAATTATGGTAGTGGTATGGTAGTGGTATGGTGGTGGTATAGTGGTGGTGGTATGTTGGTAGTGGTGTAATTGGTAGTGGTATGATGAGTGAGTATGAGTAGTGTTATGGTGGTGAGTGGTGGTATGGTGGTGGTGGTATGGTGGTGGTGGTGGTGTAATTGGTGGTATGGGGTAATTAGTGGTGGTATGGTGGTGGGTATGTTGGTAGTGGTGTGGTAGTGGTATGTTAATTGTTGGTGCCTGAGTATGAGAGTACTAGTGTAGTGCTGGTAATAGTGCTAGTGAATAATTGCTAGTGTAATTGGTAGTGCTAATTGTAAATTGCTAATTATGGTGTAATTATCGTGACTGGTACTGGTGTAGTGCTATTGGTATGAGTGTGCTGGTGTAATTACTAGTGTAATTGCTAGTGGTATGGTGCTAGTGTGGTGCTGAGTGCATGGTGCTGAGTGGTATGGTGCTGGTGTTGATGCCTGATGTGGTGCTTCGGTATCGTTAACAATTATGGTACTGGTGTAATTGCTGGTGGTATGAATTGCTAGTATGGTGCTAGTAGATAGTGCTAATTCATGAATTGCTAGTGGTATGGTGCTAGTGGTATGGTGTAGTAGTATGAATAAACTGGTATGGTACTGGTAGTGTAATTGCTGAGTACAGTTAACTGAGTAAAATGGTACTGGTATGGTACTGGTAGTATAGTCTTCAATTGGTATGGTGCTGATGGTATGGTACTTCAGTATGGTACGCGCAGGTAATTATGTAGTACTGGTATGGTGCTTTGATTGGTATGGTGCTGGTGTAATTTAATTATGTAGTGCTGAGTGTGGTGCTTTAGTGGTATGGTAACTGGTAGTGTGGTATTGGTAGTAGTGCTAGTGGTATGGTACTTACTGAGTATGGTGCT
Organism: Cherax quadricarinatus; assembly: GCF_038502225.1. Classification (NCBI taxonomy): domain Eukaryota; kingdom Metazoa; phylum Arthropoda; class Malacostraca; order Decapoda; family Parastacidae; genus Cherax; species Cherax quadricarinatus. The sequence continues at coordinate 13,073,976 of NC_091373.1, forward strand.
GGTATAATTGCTAATTAAAGGTGGTAATTATCAGTGTAGTAATGAGTGTAGTACTAGTAGCGTAGTACTAGTAGCGTAGTACTAGTAGCGTAGTACTAGTAGCGTAGTACTAGTAGCGTAGTACTAGTAGCGTAGTACTAGTAGCGTAGTACTAGTAGCGTAGTACTAGTAGCGTAGTACTAGTAGCGTAGTACTAGTATCGTACTAGTAATAGTGTAGTACAAGGTGTAGTACTAGTAGTAGTGGTGGTGTTGCAGTAATAAAGGGAGGTTTTTGGTACATTATTCCAGCTATGGAATGCTATTTTTTTTACAAAACTATTTAACACCAGGAATAATTTAACAACAAAGAAAAAAAAAAGCGATTACTCAGTCACCCACAACAGTCACATGAAACAAGACATGAACGCTCTACTGAACAATAATCACTAGCGATTTATGACGCCTTAAACAATCGTCAGCAGCTACAAGACGAGTTACCATCCTCTAGATAATTCCCTGTACAAACAAAACAATTTATCAACCCTCACACAATCGCGTGAAGACAATGAAACGACATAACAAACTCAAGCCAGATTCTTCACCACCAGCACTGCTATTAAGGCACACAATATACAGTGTAATTTCACTATCATGATACAGTATACAGTGGAGTTTCACTGCTATTAAGATATAATATACAGTATAATTCGCAATCATGATACATTATACAGTGGAGTTTCACTGCTATTAAGATACAATATAATATAAATTAGATGCACTAACGACATAGTGGTGTTTCACTTCTAATAAAATATACAACATGCAGTGTCGTTTCACTACTATTAAAAGACAATATAGTGTGTCGTTTCACCGCCATTAAAAGATCCAGAAAATACAGTGTGGTTGCGCTTTGCTGAAAACGACAGAATTTGCAGAATTTATTCTCATTCAATACTAACACGAACACGTCGAGAGACTAAAATATATCAGTATATTCTGCTATTATTTTTTTGACAAACGAGAGAGAGAGAGAGAGAGAGAGAGAGAGAGAGAGAGAGAGAGAGAGAGAGAGAGAGAGAGAGAGAGAGAGAGAGAGAGAGAGAGAGAGAGAGAGAGAGACAGAGGGAGAGAGAGAGACAGAGGGAGAGAGAGAGACAGAGGGAGAGAGAGAGACAGAGGGAGAGAGAGAGACAGAGAGAGACAGAGGAAGACAGAGAGACAGACAAACAGAAACACTCAGTCCTGTAAAATTTCTTAAAGGGAAAAAACATTGATTTATACATTATCGGACAAATAGAAAAAATTTTGATATTTTTTTGAAGTCTCTGAAATTCTGAACAAAACAAAGGTAGCGCTTAACATAGAAAAATGTAGTTATGAACAAAGACAGGTAAAAAATGAACAGGAAATGATAACGGAGATCCTGAACAAGTACGGTTGAACAAAATGTAATTTTACGTGGGCATTAATGGACAATATGAACCAAGTACTGATCATACAGGGAGCAATGAACACCGGAAGCCCTCAACACCACACCGGAAGCCCTCAACACCACATCGGAAGCCCTCAACACCACACCGGAAGCCCTCAACACCACACCGGAAGCCCTCAACACCACATCGGAAGCCCTCAACACCACATCGGAAGCCCTCAACACCACATCGGAAGCCCTCAACACCACATCGGAAGCCCTCAACACCACACCGGAAGCCCTCAACACTACACCGGAAGCCCTCAACACCACACCGGAAGCCCTCAACACCACACCGGAAGCCCTCAACACCACATCGGAAGCCCTCAACACCACACCGGAAGCCCTCAACACCACATCGGAAGCCCTCAACACAACACCGGAAGCACTCAACACCACATCGGAAGCCCTCAACACTACACCGGAAGCCCTCAACACCACACCGGAAGCCCTCAACACCACACCGGAAACCCTCAACACCACATCGGAAGCCCTCAACACTACACCGGAAGCCCTCAACACCACATCGGAAGCCCTCAACACCACACCGGAAGCCCTCAACACCACATCGGAAGCCCTCAACACTACACCGGAAGCCCTCAACACCACACCGGAAGCCCTCAACACCACATCGGAAGCCCTCAACACTACACCGGAAGCCCTCAACACCACACCGGGAGCCCTCAACACCACACCGGGAGCCCTCAACACCACACCGGAAGCCCTCAAAACCACACCGGAAGCCCTCAAAACCACACCGGAAGCCCTCAAAACCACACCGGAAGCCCTCAAAACCACACCGGAAGCCCTCAACACCAAACCGGAAGCCCTCGACACCACACCGGAAGCCCTCAACAACACACCGGAAGCCCTCAACACCACACCGGAAGCCCTCAACACCACACCGGAAGCCCTCAACTCCACCGAAATTAGCTCACGGCGGAATCAATGAACACTACGCTAGAAGCCCTCAACACTACACTGGAAGCCCTCAACACTATGCTAGAAGCCCTCAACACTACGCTAGAAGCCCTCAACACTACGCTAGAAGCCCTCAACACTACGCCAGAAGCCCTCAACACTACGCCAGAAGCCCTGAAAACCACACCGGAAGCCCTCAACACCACACTGGAAGCCCTGAAAACCACACCGGAAGCCCTCAACACCACACCGGAAGCCCTCAACACCACACCGGAAGCCCTCAAGACCACACCGGAAGCCCTCAACACCACACCGGAAGCCCTGAAAACCACACCGGAAGCCCTGAAAACCACACCGGAAGCCCTGAAAACCACACCGGAAGCCCTCAACACCACACCGGAAGCCCTCAACACCACACCGGAAGCCCTCAACACCACACCGGAAGTCTTCAACACCACACCGGAAGCCCTCAACACCACACCGGAAGCCCTCAATACCACACCGGAAGCCCTCAACACCACACAGGAAGCCCTCAACACCACACCGGAAGCCCTCAACTCCACCGAAATTAGCTCACGGCGGAATCAATGAACACTACGCTAGAAGCCCTTAACACTATGCTAGAAGCCCTCAACACTACGCTAGAAGCCCTCAACACTACGCTAGAAGCCCTCAACACTACGCTAGAAGCCCTCAACACTACGCTAGAAGCCCTCAACACTACGCTAGAAGCCCTCAACACTACGCTAGAAGCCCTCAACACTACGCTAGAAGCCCTCAACACTACGCTAGAAGCCCTCAACACTACGCTAGAAGCCCTCAACACTACGCTAGAAGCCCTCAACACTACGCTAGAAGCCCTCAACACTACGCTAGAAGCCCTCAACACTACGCTAGAAGCCCTCAACACTACGCTAGAAGCCCTCAACACTACGCTAGAAGCCCTCAACACTACGCTAGAAGCCCTCAACACTACGCCAGAAGCCCTCAACACTACGCAAGAAGCCCTCAACACTACGCCAGAAGCCCTCAAAACTACGCTAGAAGCCCTCAACACTACGCTAGAAGCCCTCAACTCTACGCTAGAAGCCCTCAACACTACGCTAGAAGCCCTCAACACTACGCCAGAAGCCCTCAACACTACGCCAGAAGCCCTCCACACTACGCTAGACGCCCACAACACTACGCTAGAAGCCCTCAACACTACGCTAGAAGCCCTCAACACTACGCTAGAAGCCCTCAACACTACGCTAGAAGCCCTCAACACTACGCTAGAAGCCCTCAACACTACGCTAGAAGCCCTCAACACTACGCCAGAAGCCCTCAACACTACGCTAGAATCCCTCAACACTACGCTAGAAGCCCTCAACACTACGCTAGAAGCCCTCAACACTACGCTAGAACCCCTCAACACTACGCCAGAAGCCCTCAACACTACGCCAGAAGCCCTCAACACTACGCTAGAAGCCCTCAACACTACGCTAGAAGCCCTCAACACTATGCTAGAAGCTCTCAACACTACGCTAGAAGCCCTCAACACTACGCTAGAAGCCCTCAACACTACGCTAGAAGCCCTCAACACTATGCTAGAAGCTCTCAACACTACGCTAGAAGCCCTCAACACTACGCTAGAAGCCCTCAACACTACGCTAGAAGCCCTCAACACTACGCTAGAAGCCCTCAACACTATGCTAGAAGCTCTCAACACTACGCTAGAAGCCCTCAACACTACGCTAGAAGCCCTCAACACTACGCCAGAAGCCCTCAACACTACGCTAGAAGCCCTCAACACTACGCTAGAAGCCCTCAACACTATGCTAGAAGCTCTCAACACTACGCTAGAAGCTCTCAACACTACGCTAGAAGCCCTCAACACTACGCTAGAAGCCCTCAACACTACGCCAGAAGCCCTCAACACTACGCTAGAAGCCCTCAACACTACGCCAGAAGCCCTCAACACTACGCTAGAAGCCCTCAACACTACGCTAGAAGCCCTCAACACTACGCTAGAAGCCCTCAACACTACGCCAGAAGTCCTCAACACTACGCTAGAAGCCCTCCACACTACGCTAGACGCCCACAACACTACGCTAGAAGCCCTCAACACTACTCTAGAAGCCCTCAACACTACGCTAGAAGTCCTCAACACTACGCTAGAAGTCCTCAACACTACGCTAGAAGCCCTCAACACTACGCTAGAAGCCCTCAACACTACGCTAGAAGCCCTCAACACAACGCTAGAAGCCCTCAACACTACGCTAGAAGCCCTCAACACTACGCCAGAAGCCCTCAACACTACGCTAGAAGGCCTGAACACTACGCTAGAAGCCCTCAACACTACGCCAGAAGCCTTCAACACTACGCTAGAAGCCCTCAACACTACGCTAGAAGCCCTCAACACTACGCCAGAAGCCTTCAACACTACGCTAGAAGCCTTCAACACTACGCTAGAAGCCCTCAACACTACGCTAGAAGCCCTCAACACTACGCCAGAAGCCTTCAACACTACGCTAGACGCCCACAACACTACGCCAGAAGCCTTCAACACTACTCTAGAAGCCCTCAACACTACGCTAGAAGTCCTCAACACTACGCTAGAAGTCCTCAACACTACGCTAGAAGCCCTCAACACTACGCTAGAAGTCCTCAACACTACGCTAGAAGCACTCAACACTACGCTAGAAGTCCTCAACACTACGCTAGAAGCCCTCAACACTACGCTAGAAGCCCTCAACACTACGCTAGAAGCCCTCAACACTACGCTAGAAGCCCTCAACACTACGCTAGAAGCCCTCAACACTACGCTAGAAGCCTTCAACACTACTCTAGAAGCCCTCAACACTACGCTAGAAGCCCTCAACACTACGCTAGAAGCCCTCAACACTACGCTAGAAGCCCTCAACACTACGCTAGAAGCCCTCAACACTACGCTAGAAGCCCTCAACACTACGCTAGAAGCCCTCAACACTACGCTAGAAGCCTTCAACACTACTCTAGAAGCCCTCAACACTACGCTAGAAGTCCTCAACACTACGCTAGAAGCCCTCAACACTACGCTAGAAGCCCTCAACACTACGCTAGAAGCCCTCAACACTACGCTAGAAGCCCTCAACACTACGCTAGAAGCCTTCAACACTACTCTAGAAGCCCTCAACACTACGCTAGAAGTCCTCAACACTACGCTAGAAGCCCTCAACACTACGCTAGAAGCCCTCAACACTACGCTAGAAGCCCTCAACACTACGCTAGAAGCCCTCAACACTACTCTAGAAGCCCTCAACACTACGCTAGAAGCCCTCAACACTACGCCAGAAGCCTTCAACACTACGCCAGAAGCCCTCAACACTACGCCAGAAGCCTTCAACACTACGCCAGAAGCCCTCAACACTACGCCAGAAGCCCTCAACACTACGCCAGAAGCCTTCAACACTACGCCAGAAGTTCTCAACACCACACCAGAAACAATAAACGCTTTACCAGAAACAATAAACGCTTTACCGGAAGTAATAAACGCTATACCGGAAGCCCTCAGTGCTACACCGGAAGCACTCAACAACACACCGGAAGCACTCAACAACACACCGGAAGCACTCAACACACCGGAAGCCCTCAACAACACACCGGAAGCCCTCAACACCACACCGGAAACTCTCAACACCACACCAGAAGCACACAACACACCGGAAGCCCTCAACGCCACACCGGAAGCACACACCACCCCACCGGAAGCACTTAACACTTGCGGTCAGTCGCTGACACGGAACCAACACCGAGTTGCTGGTTTATATATTTATAAAATCATTTTTGCTGGACAATTACACTTGAACCTAAACTGTTTTGAAACACATCCGCCCGGCTAATTTGCATAATTCACCAGCATTACTAATATTATTATTCTGTTTTGTCAATTATTATTATTATTGGAGAGGTGGTAATCTGGTTACGGCATATTGGTGGCTTATGGCTTACTGAGTTTGTGTTATAGAAAAGTGTATGTCAGTGTTGGTGGACCCATAGTTAGGTATGTTATGGTGGTGGTCCCACAGGTATGTTGTGTTGGTCCCTTAGCTATGATAATTAATGGTGTTGGTGGGCATATAGCTATGTACATTATAGTGTTTTTCGTCCCATGGTGGTGGTCCCATAGGTAAGTATATCACACTGTTAGTGGTCCCAGTGTATGTCACACTGTTAGTGGTCCCAGTGTATATCACACTGTTAGTGGTCCCAGTGTATGTCACACTGTTAGTGGTCCCAGTGTATGTCACACTGTTAGTGGTCCCAGTGTATATCACACTGTTAGTGGTCCCAGTGTATATCACACGGTTAGTGGACCCAGTGTATATCACACTGTTAATAGCCCCAGTGTATATCACACTGTTAGTCGTCCCAGTGTTTATCACACTGTTAGTGGTCCCAGTGTATGTCACACTGTTAGTGGTCCCAGTGTATGTCACACTGTTAGTGGTCCCAGTGTATGTCACACTGTTAGTGGTCCCAGTGTATGTCACACTGTTAGTGGTCCCAGTGTATATCACACGGTTAGTGGACCCAGTGTATATCACACTGTTAATAGCCCCAGTGTATATCACACTGTTAGTCGTCCCAGTGTTTATCACACTGTTAGTGGTCCCAGTGTATGTCACACTGTTAGTGGTCCCAGTGTATGTCACACTGTTAGTGGTCCCAGTGTATGTCACACTGTTAGTGGTCCCAGTGTATGTCACACTGTTAGTGGTCCCAGTGTATGTCACACTGTTAGTGGTCCCAGTGTATATCACACGGTTAGTGGACCCAGTGTATATCACACTGTTAGTAGCCCCAGTGTATATCACACTGTTAGTGGTCCCAGTGTGTATCACACTGTTAGTGGTCCCAGTGTGTATCACACTGTTAGTGGTCCCAGTGTATATCACACTGTTAGTAGCCCCAGTTAGTGGACCCAGGAACAAGCCTATGTTACGCCTGTGAAACTCATACGCTACACTAACAAACTACAAAGAAACCTTGAAACATGGTGATAGAGCAATGCTAAAAATTATAATATACAGCAGCCCTGTGGTGCCCACCCCTAAGAGAACATGTAGGTAAGTTAGAAAAAGTCCAAAACTGGTTACCAGAGCTGGTAAACATGAGTTATGATGAAAGGGTGTGCGAGGCCTGGTCACAGACCGGGCCGAGGGGGCGTTGACCCCCGAAACCCTCTCCAGATACTCTCCAGATGTACATTATAGATGCCCACTCTGGCTGATGGCAGAAGAGAAGAGACATGACAGCTACATATAAGACTATAACCTACGCCGAAAGACATGAAAAACTTCTCAGTACCTGCAACAGACGGGAGGACACAGTAGCAATCTGAGAAAAAACAGGAGCCGTAGGGATACATAATTTTTTTTTATGGAGTGGTAGATCAGTGAATGAATTGAGGGATACCGTAGCGCTACCATAGGAATTGTATGAATTTTAAAAATTATTAAAGACGGGACTCCATGAGTATGGTTCTGCTGCTGTAGCAATAGTTAAACGCACGCATACGCACGCACGCACACACACACACACACACACACACACACACACACACACACACACACACACACACACACACACCCGCTGTGAGCCAACTCTCTCGTCACTGAATTCGCAATGAGCTCCAAGGAAGGTACGAAACGAACAAAAATAAATATATAACGAAAGACAAAAATTCATGCATGTTGAAAGACCTCACATATGTCCACTAAAAAAACACATTTAAGTCATAAGATACGACTACACATGTAATGTAATATCTGTTTACCTAAAATCGATAAGCCGTTTACTGGAGTTTATAGCCGGGTGGCTGACGCAGGTGTTTGGCAAGCAAAACACAAGCAAACATGTGTTAGTGTTTTACCACCTGGTAATGTCGTATTGGTAAAATATTTCTCTGTTCAATGTGTTGCCATTTAAATATTGAGAGTAAATGTCATACATTCCACCTTTAGAGGTGAAGTTGTGTGTGTGTGTGTGTGTGTGTGTGTGTGTGTGTGTGTGTGTGTGTGTGTGTGTGTGTGTGTGTGTGTGTGTGTGTGTGTGTGTGTGTGTGTGTGTTCCTACCTATTTGTGGTTACAGGGGTCGATTCATAGCTCCTGGTCCCGCCTCATCGCTGATAACTACAAGGTCACTCTCTCCCTGCTCCATGAGCTTTATCGTTCCTCTTCTTGAAGCTATATATGTATCCTGCCTCTACTACATCATCACTTTCCACACTGTTCCACTTCCTGACAACTCTTTGACTGAAGAAGTCTTCCTAACAACCCTGTGACTCATCTGAGTTTTCAACTCCCAGCTGTGACAACTTGCTACTGCGTCTTGTCTCGGAAGCATTCTGTTCCTATCCACCTTGTCAATTCTTCTCAGTATTTTATCGTCATGTCCTCCCTATATCTCCAGTGTTGTCAGGTTTAGTTCCCTTAACTTTTCCTCGCAGGACATACCCCTCTAATTTCCTGACGTGTTTGATCGGGTTCCATACACCAATATGGGCCTGACGTACACTGTGTACAGTGTCGTGAACGACTTCTTTCTAAAATGTATGTGTATGTGTGTGTTTGTGTGTGTACTCGCCTAATTGTGGTTGCAGGGGTCGAGACTCAGCTTCTGGCCCCGCCTGTTCACTGATCGCTACTGGGTCCTCTCTCTCTGCTCCCTAAGCTTTGTCATACCTCGTCTTAAAGCTATGTATGGTTCCCGTCTCCACTACATCAGTTGCTAGACTATTCCACTTCCTGACAACTCTATGACTGATGAAATACTTCCTAACGTCCCTGTGACTCGTCTGAGTCTTCAGCTTCCAATTGTGACCCCTTGTTTCTGTGTCCCCTCTCTGGAACATCCTGTGTCTGTCCACCTTATCTATTCCACGCACTATTTTGTACGTCGTTATCATGTTTCCCCTGACCCTATTGTGTGTGTGCAAATACGTATGTATTTTTTGCTCTATAAGAACAAACGAATATAAAAACAGATCTCAAAAATAACTTTCACCTTATTTTCAGAGAGAAGATAATTTTGTCCGCGAAACTTACTGGAAAATAAAAACAATCCTGTTAATACCTTTATTGGCAAAAGTTTATATATGTGTGACTGTATGCACGTATGGTGTCATGTGTTAATGTCACATGTTATTTCACTTGTCAAAGGTCATATGTTTAATGTCACCTGTAAAATATCCAGAAAAGGTGAAAAAAAAAAAAACCTGAATTCAGAAAATTCACTGTAGAGATGTTCAATTAATGTCTAACTAATTTATGGAGCCATTCCGACTATGTCGTAACTAACACAAGCATTTAAAATTGTCTAAATTCACCCATATCTTGTTAAATATCGGGTATTGTAAGTAACTTATAACTACATGTAAGCTACACTCTAATATCTTTGAGTTCATACCTGTATTAACGACAGTGAAAATGTGACTGTAACCTGCTTAGCCGTCAGAATATTGGTATCTGGTCTCTGGAACCATTATGTGCCTCTGTAATCTTTGGACTATCACCCACACAATGGGTTTCGGCTGCATAATAAACATTTTTCGCTAATAACTTAAGATTAATGTTAGATTTGTCAAATTTGAATTCATCAAGATTCTCAGAATTTTTATTCTTGTCATCAGTCTGTGAATTCAAGAAAGAATTCCCACAGCTTGTTTTAGACCCTGATCAGACCCTGATCCACCAGGAGGCCTGGTCATAGACCGGGTCGAGTGGGGGGGGCGTTGATCCCTGAAACCCTCTCCAGGTATAAAATTTTTTTTTTTGGTCATTTAAAATCACACCTTAAAAAGAGATGTTTACTTGTCCGAAGAATTCAAAAATAAAATTATAAGAGAAATTTTGAATTATATAAAGTCGAAAGACCTGAAAAAAAAATTTACACTGAGGTAGCTGGCTTTTGTGAGCTAATTTCACTGCTCAGCTTCTCTGCTGCGAGACGAACCAAACATTTCCCCAGAAATTCTCAAGTCCCCCTCCAAAGAATGGTTGCAAATAATTAAATAATTTTCAGAATTTATCTTAAGCGCTAAACCCATGTTGGTTATTCAGTACAAGACATGGTGGAGGCTTGATCCTCCGTCTGTCGAGCGTGAGAAAGACACCCTTCCCATTGGTAGTAACTTTCCTATTTGTACTAACCTTCCTATTTGTACTAACCTTCCTATTTGTACTAACCTTCCTATTTGTACTAACCTTCCTATTTGTACTAACCTTCCTATTTGTACTAACCTTCCTATTTGTACTAACCTTCCTATTTGTACTAACCTTCCTATTTGTACTAACCTTCCTATTTGTACTAACCTTCCTATTTGTACTAACCTTCCTATTTGTACTAACCTTCCTATTTGTACTAACCTTCCTATTTGTACTAACCTTCCTATTTGTACTAACCTTCCTATTTGTACTAACCTTCCTATTTGTACTAACCTTCCTATTTGTAATAACCTTCCTATTTGTACTAACCTTCTACCAACTGAAAAATAAATTCTGGTAAAAATCTTCAGAGCAATGCAGAATTATATTAGGAAATTCCGTCGCCAATAACTGGTGAATCAACACAATATTTCGCAGAAATGGAGATCCGATGATTTATGCTTAAAATGGCGCGTTAAATATTATATTACGTTACTGCTTCTGTTTTATTGGTAAATTAATCAATAAAATACGCGTGTGTGTTTTTCATATTTTTCTTTTAATAAAAATGTTATTAATGTGTTTAACAATTATTTTATGAAAGGGCACTGTATTTATGTACGTATTCTACATGTAAGTAATGTGCGCGTGTGTACGTATGTGCGTGTGTGTACGTATGTGCGTGTGCGTAAATGTATGTTTCTATGCATGTTTATGTATATAGGAAAAAGAAGTGTAGACAAACACAGGTGAGTGTAGACCTACACTGTATATTGCGAGAAACAGAAAATTTAGACATAACACTCCCCAGTCACCCCCCACCCCTCTCCTCCCCACTCTCACTCCTTTCCCTTACCCCCTTACATCCCCACCCCCCCTTGTTACCGTCAACTAGTCACAACACCCCCCTCACCACCACCAACCAGTCACAACACCCCCCTCACCACCAACCAACCAGTCACATCCCCCTCACCACCACCAACCAGTCACAACACCCCCCTCACCACCACCAACCAGTCACAACACCCCCGTCACCACCACCAACCAGTCACAACACCCCCCTCACCACCACCAACCAGTCACAACACCTCCCTCACCACCAACCAACCAGTCACAAGACCCCCCTCACCACCACCAACCAGTCACAAGACCCCCTCACCACCACCAACCAGTCATGACCCCACTCACCACTACCAACCAGTCACAACACCCACTCACCACCAACCAGTCATGACCCCCCTCACCACCACAACCAGTTACAACACCCCCCCATCACCACCAACCAGTCACATCTCATCACCACCACCAACCAGTCACAGCACCCCCCATCACCACCAACCAGTCACAACACCCCCCATCACCACCACCAACCAGTCACAACACCCCCCATCACCACCAACCAGTCACAACACCCCCCATCACCACCAACCAGTCACAACATACCCCCCTCACCACCACCAACCAGTCACAACACCCCCATCACCACCACTAACCAGTCAAAACACACCCCCCTCACCACCACCAACCAGTCACAACACCCCATCACCACCAACCAGTCACAACATCCCCCATCACCACCACAACCAGTCACACCCCCCTCACCACCACCAACCTGTCACAACACCCCCCCCATCACCACCACCAACCAGTCACAACGCCCCCCACCACCACCAACCAGTCACAACAAACCCCCCTCACCACCACCAACCAGTCACAACACCCCATCACCACCACCAACCAGTCACAACACACCCCCCTCACCACCAACAACCAGTCACAACACCCATCACCACCACCAACCAGTCACAACACTCCCCATCACCACCAACCAGTCACAACACACCCCATCACCACCACCAACCAGTCACAACACCCCCCTCACTACCACCAACCAGTCACAACACCCCCCCATCACCACCAACCAGTCACAACATCCCCCATCACCACCACAACCAGTCACAACACCCCATCACCACCACAACCACTCATAACACCCCCCATCACCACCAACCAGTCACAACACCCCCCTCACCACCAACCAGTCACAACACCCCCTCTCACTACCACCAACCAGTCACAACACCCCCCATCACCACCACCAACCAGTCACAACACCCCATCACCACCACCAACCAGTCACAACACCCCCCATCACCACCACCAACCAGTCACAACACCCCCATCACCACCACCAACCAGTCACAACATACCCCCCTCACCACCACCAACCAGTCACAACACCCCGCCATCACCACCACCAACCAGTCAAAACACACCCCCCTCACCACCACCAACCAGTCACAACACACCCCCCTCACCACCACCAACCAGTCACAACACTCCCCATCACCACCAACCAGTCACAACACTCCCCATCAAAACCAACCAGTCACAACACACCCCATCACCACCACCAACCAGTCACAACACCCACCTCACAACACCCCCCATCACCACCAACCAGTCACAACACCCCCCCTCACAACACCCCCCCCGTCACCAACCAGTCACAACACCCCCCATCACCACCAACAACCAGTCACAACACCCCATCACCACCACAACCAGTCACAACACCCTCCATCACCACCAACCAGTCACAACACCCGCTCTCACTCCCACCATCCAGTCACAACACCCCCCCATCACCACCACCAACCAGTCACAACACCCCCCCATCACCACCACCAACCAGTCACAACACCCCCCATCACCACCAACCAGCCACAACACCCCCCATCATCACCACCAACCAGTCACAACACCCCCCATCACCACCAACCAGTCACAACACCCCCCATCACCACCACCAACCAGTCACAACATACCCCCCTCACCACCACTAACCAGTCACAACACCCCGCCATCACCACCACCAAGCAGTCAAAACACCCCCCCCCTCACCACCACCAACCAGTCACAACACCCCATCACCACCACCAACCGGTCACAACACACCCCGCTCACCACCACCAACCAGTCACAACACCCATCACCACCACCAACGAGTCACAACACTTCCCATCACCACCAACCAGTCACAACACCCCATCACCACCAACTCACAACACACCCCATCACCACCACCAACCAGTCACAACACCTCCCCCTCACTACCACCAAAAAGTCACAACACCCCCCCATCACCACCAACCAGTCACAACACCCCCCCCATCACCACCAACCAGTCACAACACACCCCATCACCACCACCAACCAGTCACAACACCCCCCCCCCACTACCACCAACCAGTCACAACACCCCCCGATCACCACCAACCAGTCACAACACCCCCCCATCACCACCAACCAGTCACAACACCCCCCATCACCACCAACCAGTCACAACACCCCCCTCACCACCAACCAGTCACAACACCCCCTCTCACTACCACCAACCAGTCACAACACCCATCACCACCACCAACCAGTCACAACCCCCCCCATCACCACCACCAACCAGTCACAACACCTCCCATCACCACCAACCAGTCACAACACCCCCCATCACCACCACCAACCAGTCACAACACCCCCCATCACCACCAACCAGTCACAATCCCCCCCAGCACCACCACCAACCAGTCACAACATACCCCCCTCACCACCACCAACCAGTCACAACACCCCATCACCACCACCATCCAGTCACAACACACCCCCCTCACCACCACCAACCAGTCACAACACACACCCCTCACCACCACCAACCAGTCACAACACTCCCCATCACCACCAACCAGTCACAACACCCCCCCATCACCACCAACTCACAACACACCCCATCACCACCACCAACCAGTCACAACACCCCCCCTCACTACCACCAACCAGTCACAACACCCCCCATCACAACCAACCAGTCAACACCCATCACAACCAACCAGTCACAACACCCCATCACCACCACAACCAGTCACAACACCCCCCATCACCACCAACAAGTCACAACACCCCCCCATCACCACCACCAACCAGTCACAACACCCCCCATCACCACCAACCAGTCACAACACCCCCCATCACCACCACCAACCAGTCACAACACCCCCATCACCACCAACCAGTCACAACACCCCATCACCACCAACCAGTCACAACATACCCCCCTCACCACCACCAACCAGTCACAACACCCCCCATCACCACCACCAACCAGTCACAACACCCCCCATCACCACCACCAACCAGTCACAACACCCCCGTCACCACCACCAACCAGTCACAACACCCCCCATCACCACCACCAACCAGTCACAACACCCCCATCACCACCACCAACCAGTCACAACACCCCCCATCACCACCAACCAGTCACAATCCCCCCCAGCACCACCACCAACCAGTCACAACATACCCCCCTCACCACCACCAACCAGTCACAACACCCCATCACCACCACCATCCAGTCACAACACACCCCCCTCACCACCACCAACCAGTCACAACACACACCCCTCACCACCACCAACCAGTCACAACACTCCCCATCACCACCAACCAGTCACAACACCCCCCCATCACCACCAACTCACAACACACCCCATCACCACCACCAACCAGTCACAACACCCCCCCTCACTACCACCAACCAGTCACAACACCCCCCATCACAACCAACCAGTCAACACCCATCACAACCAACCAGTCACAACACCCCATCACCACCACAACCAGTCACAACACCCCCCATCACCACCAACAAGTCACAACACCCCCCCATCACCACCACCAACCAGTCACAACACCCCCCATCACCACCAACCAGTCACAACACCCCCCATCACCACCACCAACCAGTCACAACACCCCCATCACCACCAACCAGTCACAACACCCCATCACCACCAACCAGTCACAACATACCCCCCTCACCACCACCAACCAGTCACAACACCCCCCATCACCACCACCAACCAGTCACAACACCCCCATCACCACCACCAACCAGTCACAACACCCCCGTCACCACCACCAACCAGTCACAACACCCCCCATCACCACCACCAACCAGTCACAACACCCCCCATCACCACAACCAACCAGTCACAACACCCCCGTCACCACCACCCAGTCACAACACCCCCCATCATCACCACCAACCAGGCACAACACCCCCGTCACCACCACCAACCACTCACAACACCCCCCATCACCACCACCAACCAGTCACAACACCCCCGTCACCACCACCAACCAGTCACAACACGCCCCATCACCACCACCAACCAGTCACAACACCCCCCCATCACCACCACCACCAAGTCAACCCTCCCCCTCCCCTACTATAATGACCAATTCTTCATTACCCACAAGTCTCACATTCGTGTTTACAACCCGCCATCACTCACTACTTTATGCACACTCACAAAATGAAAAATGTATAACTAACTCACAGATGTAAAAAAATATATCCAACTTTATGAGTAATTAAGAATTTCATTGCTAGGGTTTCCTTTAATGTGTCTGAGGGACTCCTATCCCTCGACTGAGGGACTCCTATCCCTCGACTGAGGGACTCCTATCCCTCGACTGAGGGACTCCTATCCCTCGACTGAGGGACTCCTATCCCTCGACTGAGGGACTCCTATCCCTCGACTGAGGGACTCCTATCCCTCGACTGAGGGACTCCTATCCCTCGACTGAGGGACTCCTATCCCTCGACTGAGGGACTCCTATCCCTCGACTGAGGGACTCCTATCCCTCGACTGAGGGACTCCTATCCCTCGACTGAGGGATTCTAAGTTATATTATAAAAGTGTGAGCTTCTAACATTAGAGTTTGAGAAGATTAAAATTTTCTGAGAGAGAGAGAGAGAGAGAGAGAGAGAGAGAGAGAATGTATGTTTGTCTGTATGTACATACATACATGTTAATTATTTTAAACACGTGTGCCATATTTTGAAATTACTGGCTGGTATCGGCCACTTTTTCACCGATACCATAAAAAAGCCGATAATCTCTTATACCGATACTTTAGCACGCTTCTATTAGGTAATATAATTAGGTAACTTAATTAGGTATCAATGAGGTACATCCGATGGGTTACCTTTAAATGGTTTTTCCCTTTATAATTTTCCCCTCTTCCAGTAGGTCAAGAACAAAGGAAAAATCAGGAAGGAAAAGAGAAGAAAATGAAAGGGAAAAGGAGAGGGGAAAAAGGGAAGAGAAAGAAGGGAAGAGAAAGAAGAGTAAGAAGAAAAGAGAATGAAGAAAAGGAAGAGAAAAAATGGAAGAGGTTGGAGAGACGAAGATGAGAATGAAGATGAGAAGGAGAAGAGAGGGAAGAGGGGAAGCAGGATTGCAAGGGGAAAAAATCGAGAGAAAGTGGGAGCAAGGACGTCAGAAATGGCCAGGGATAAAAGAGGTGAGAGGAAGAGAGGTGGAAAGAAAGAGGAGAATAACGGGGAGGGAGAGAGAACAGGCGGACGCAGGAGGGGAGAAGTTAATGGAACGGAGAGGGAATTAGGCAGAACACGTGAAGTTAGTGGCAGGGCAGACGATGAATGGAACAGGCAGGAAAAACATGGAAAGAAAGGGGACAGGAGGGAAGGGAGAAGTGAGAGGGGACTGTAAGAGGAAAGGGGAAGTGACTGGGATGGGAGGAGGGAAGGTGAAGTAGGCTTAGGTGGGCGAAGAGTGGCAGGAAAGGGAGAAGGGATAAAGAAGGGATGGAAAGAACAGGAAGAATGGAGAGAGGAAAATGAAGAGGGGGAAGGAAGGGATGGGAAGAACAGGAGAAATGAAGAGGAGGGGAGGGAGGGGATATGCGAGACAAAAAAAAAAAAAAAAAATGATAGGTGCCGAGACTCAACTTGACACCTATCATTACTACCCCTACACCTTCCTACCACTCCATTTTCCCTTAGCAAAGTCATCACCCCTTCCCCAGGGCGCCACTTTTATTACAGAGAGCATCAGTCACTCGCCATATTCACACTCATCAGCAACAGACGATCATGAAGTCACAATACCGTGACTGGAACAATACACAAATAACCCGCACATAGGAGAGAGGAGCTTACGACGACGTTTCGGTCCGACTTGGACCATTTACTAAGTCACACTACCAGCCTTATCCCTACTACTACTACCACCACTATCTACCTTACCATCACTACTCCTCCCGCCTCTCTTGTCCCATCCCTGCTGGCTGGCCTATATATACTAGCTCCATCTCTCTTTTCTATTAGTGTGACTTTGTAAATGGTCCAAGTTGGACCGAAACGTCGTCGTAAGCTCCTCTCTCTCCTATGTACGGGTTATACGAGTATCAGTATCAGATATAAGTTGGCTAGACAGTAAAGCCAAGGCAGTGCAGTGATATTGATGGGATTGCTAATAAAAGCCAGGAATTAAATGAACAAGTAAAGGAACAGATACCAGACCCCATTGCTCCCACAAAAACCAAGGCAAGGAGGAGGTCTAGGAGCCCTTCTGATTAAAAAATAAATTGTGATTTGACGGAATTTTGATTGCAGGCTGTGATTAGTGGTTAGGTTATAAAGCTAATTCAGTTATTGAGAAAGGGCCTAAATTTTTGTTTCAGTCATCTACAATCCACCCGAAAATAGCAGCAGGCAAGAGTGTGATTAAAATCACGCAGCAATAACATTAAAAATATGGCGGAGGGAGCAAAACAAGAGCTACAGTAATAGTTTGAGATTTTAGCCACAGAAATATAAGGTGGAGCCTACATAGGTTTCAGGGAAAGTTTCAAGAATCTTTAATGAAGAAAAAAAACCCATAAAGCACTACGTTTGAGAAATGACGAGAGCAGGAAAAAAATGATGAACCAGCAAGACTGAACCTTGTTTTCACCTCCGGTGAAGCAAGCATAGATAAAATAAAATATGGGATGACTTTCAATGTAAAGTGATAGCAGTGATATTTCACCTACCCAGTAAAAGTGAAAATAAAAAAAAGAGGAAAAATGATATAAACAGCAAGACTAATGTTCAGGAAATGTGATTACAAAGGAATGAAACATTTTGCATTTGCACCAACCCATGGGAAAATATTTGAGAAATGAAAACCACTGGGACTGCCCAAAGCAACATCATTAATGTAATGTGGCAAAATCAATGAACATAAAAGAATGGAGGAAGTTGCTAAATAAGACATGTGCAACAGTTAGGTATCTTTATTCCGAAACGTTTCGCCTACACAGTAGGCGTCTTCAGTCGAATACAGAGGAAGCAGCAAGAAGTACAGGTTTAGCTTAGTCATGGAGAGCAGGTGAGCTTAGAGAAGGGTAATCAATGGGTAACTTCAAGTGAGGAGGTAAGCTTAGAAAAAAAAATAAGATTGAGATAGACACAGCAGCCAAGATAAGCAAGGCCAAAGCTTCTACACACACACACACACACACACACACACACACACACACACACACACACACACACACACACACACACACACACCAGAAAGAAAATGGCAATACAAATCAATTAAAAAGTTCGTAAGAAGGAAAAAGCTGTCAACCACATCACCACTATTACAACAAGCACCCCAATCCCCCAACACAAACCCTCCGCCCCCCCCCCCCCCGGCAATACCAGTGACCTGAGGTTAGGTTATCAAGAAGACATGAGAGGTCGGGCAGGAGCTGGTGGGAAGGTCAGCCCAGGTGAATATTGCAGGTACGTCATGAATGAGTGAGTCGTCCCTCCACCCCTCTCTAATTGAATGAGCTCCACCTGTACCCGTGTTTATTATTGACCTGTCTCTGCTGCTTCTGCCTACCTGCCCTTTACTTCTCTTATTTTAATATATTTTATATATATATATATATATATATATATATATATATATATATATATATATATATATATATATATATATATATATATATATATATATATATATAAGCAATTTAAGCACAGTGAACTGTAATAAAATTCGAAGTGCTTTCGTGTTCTCTCACTCCCGTTTTCAAGATAGAGAGTAATGTAACTAAGAAGAGGATGAGTAGTACTTCACTTATGGATCATGGGCCAGTAAGCCCATGATCATTTATGGATCATAGGCCAATAGGCCCATGATCCATAAATGGGCCATGATCACTCATGGAGGACCTACTGGCCCATGATCAACAATGACCAGTTTATATGTTATTGGACTTGTGTTCAAATTATATTCTGTAGTTTTTTTTTATTAAGCTCAGTTATATTTTATCAAACCACTGATTTGCATGTAACAACTTTCTCAGTTTGTAACCAGTCTGTGAGGGGATTAAAATCTGTTTGATGAATAAACGAAGTATTAGACTCCTGCCCAGTTTCCACGGTATATTGTACCGTTATAATCTAATTTCAAAACTTTTTCGGTTTGCCCAGGTGATCTTATAGACGAAACCATCAGCATTTTTCTGGGGAATTCTTAATCAAATGTTTTTAAATGGAGGTTTTTAAAATCATCATTGAAGTTGAATTCTCCAGAGAAGGAACTTCAAGAAAGCACCAATATATTATTAATAGAATGTATAGGTTTGCATGGTAAAGTAAGCATCTTAAATGTCTATTTACATAAAAACCATTGTAGCAGCCGTGATCACTGAGCACCAGTGACCACTGATGTGCGAATAACCCATTTAAAAATGATAATAACGTGCAGAGTGCAGGAATTTTCAGTAATTAAAGACGATACATCAACTCTCTCAGATATACTAAACCTGGGAGGAATTCTGTGTCTCCACACCTGGTGGCCGTGTTCACCTAGCACTAATTATAATCCAGAGTGTTACTGTTTACTCACCATCTATGGGAAGACCAAAATATTAATGGACTAAATAAATCTAAATCACACAGCTTGGTTTTCCGGTATCCCTGGGTTATTAACTATTTTGTTAATAATTTATTTGAAAGTTTTTTTTTTTTTTTCCAGTGGTATTAGATTCCCTGCAGAGTCTCCCGAGTCACCCAGGTGCTTTGGTTACAATGGAGCTGAGTTTTTGAGAGTCAAGAGATTCATGCCAGCGGGAACACCAGACCTTAGACACCAGAGATGCGACCTAAACGCCTGTTGTACCAACACCACCTCAACTTTCCCCGTTGACTGTAGCTCTTGCTTCACCCGGCAAAGGGCCCGGGTTCGATTTTCGGCGAGGGTAGAAACACTGGGCGTGTTTCCTTACACCGTTTGTCTATGTTCACCCATCAGTAAAATGGGAACCTGGGTGTTAGTCGACCGGTGTGGGTCGCATCCTGGAAAAAAGCTGACCTAATTTGCCCGAAATGCTCTGCATAACAAGCGGCTTTCTATATAGCAGTATGTCATTGATGTCAGCTATGGCCTATATACCTTGTACATGTACTTGTAGTAAATATGTATTATTATTATTCCTAGATCTGTGTGTGCGTGGGGAAGGTAGCAGACAAGTCTGCCGAGTTGGAGATGACAACACCACCGTACACATTAGGCCCAAGACACCAACTGAGCCCAAGACGACGTGTTGTGCTCCAGCTAACTGCTACCTCTGCTTGACCCGAAAGCACACCGTGCAAGCCACGGAACTAGTTTGACCTCATAGCAACCGAGTCCTAAAATTCACAGGCCAGTGCGACTGGCCTGTGAGTTTCAGGACACTTACCATGGGTTCGAACCCCATCCGTTCCCTGCTTTGTTTGCAACCGTGTTATTACGATTTCGTAACACCGTGCCCTTGTGATAAGGCTCCCCCTGCCATAGAGCTGCCCCTGCCATTGAGCTGTCCCTGCCATAGAGCTGCCCCTGCAATAGAGCTGCCCCTGCAATAGAGCTGCCCCTGCCACAGAGCTGTCCCTGCCATAAAGCTGTCCCTGCCATAAAGCTGTCCCTGCCATAAAGCTGTCCCTGCCATAAAGCTATCCCTGCCATAAAGTTGTCCCTGCCATAGAACTGCCCCTGTCATAGAACTGCCCCTGTCATAGAGCTGTCCCTGTCATAGGGCTGTAAATGGTACATCACTAGTAGAAACTCTGGCACTCCTTCAGGAGGCAGTGCCAGGTCACCATCTGGCTAAAACCAGTGTCAGGACTTCCTTCGTGATGAATATATATAATCATTTTTGTTTTTCACGCTTTCTTCTATACTAATTTTAATTTTCTTTATTTTTTTGCGGTTTCATTCCCTTTTTTTTTTTTTTAATTTCTTCTGCCCTTTACGCATTTTTCTTTATTCTAGTTCTTCTTTACTACGAGAATTACGATGAATCACATGAAAGTTACGATGGATCAGACGAGAGTTACAACGAATGAGACGAGAGTTACGCAGAATCAGACGAGAGTTACGCCGAATCAGACGAGAGTTACGCCGAATCAGGCGGACTACTATCGTCCACCATAGTTTTTAATGTCTAGTGGTAGCAGCCACTGCAGTTGCTGTCTTCATTCTCCTTCAACTTATTCGAAATCATCGAAGACATCGTCACAGTAACTGTAAACTGATTCTACGTAACTACTGTCATAGTTGTGATGAATGGTTTTGAAAACCGACAAGTTGAAGAATTGAGACACTTATGCAACACATGGGAATCTTTATTGAAGAAACGTTTCGCCACACAGTGGCTTCATCAGTCCAATACAAAGTAGAAATGGGTAAGGAGAGTAGAAGTTTGAGGTAATCAGTCCCTCAACCTGGAATCGATGTGTTCAGTCCATCACTCTTGTAGGAAGTGCAGCACAGGGCCAGAGAGGTGGCTTATATACTGCGGTGAGATGAGTCCAAGCAGGAAGAGGCGGGATCACAGTGGGACCTGCCACTAGTGTCGGTTTTCAAAACCATTCATCACATCTGTCAGACACTGCAACATCATGGGATCTTGGTACAAAGACTTCAACGCTTGCCCAACCTTTGGGCGACGACCTACTTACACTAGTGGCAGGTCCCACTGTGATCCCGCCTCTTCCTGCTTGGACTCATCTCACCGCAGTATATAAGCCACCTCTCTGGCCCTGTGCTGCACTTCCTACAAGAGTGATGGACTGAACACATCGATTCCAGGTTGAGGGACTGATTACCTCAAACTTCTACTCTCCTTACCCATTTCTACTTTGTATTGGATTGATGAAGCCACTGTGTGGCGAAACGTTTCTTCAATAAAGATTCCCATGTGTTGCATAAGTGTCTCAATTCTTCTACTGTCATAGTTATTATCATTTTACTCTTCCTCACCGTCTTCAGGGAGGCTCGATATTTTTGATCGAGATTTCTTTTCATTGGGTCTACACCAGTAGGTGTTTATTACCACAACAAGAAAAAGAAAATGGCCGCAGTGACTAACAATAGATGGGTACGATATTCATATATGAACGTGACCAGCCATTAAAAACTATAGTCAAAAAGAGGGTCAAAAGAGCTGAATTGATCAGTTTGTAATACTCAATGGACGGAACTGCCGTCAGATCCTCAAGCTGATCCTTTTTTTTCGTAGGAGGGCGCTTCGTTCGTACCCATCGGGGACCCTAAGAAACCATCACTACGGTCCCCACCTCAACCACCATCTCGATTACCACTACCGCCATCGCCACCATTGTCCCCACCATCATCCGACTACACAAGCCGAACATGACGTGGATACATCATGGCCAGTTGCTCCTCACATTCGTCACAATATACATCATGACAAACACTGCCTTAATAAACTCAAGCCCACTCTGAGCAGTGATCTCACTAGTTTACATTTTTTCCTTGATCTGAGGTGGGAGTTAGGACTTACCCAGTGTCTTTACCTAACGGAAATGCCTGATTTCCTGGACCATAATAGAAGAGGGAGAGAGCAGCATTTTAACATGCAAGGCAGCAGGTCACTTCTTCAGGACGGGCGTAGTTTTGCTTAGAGGTTAAGCAGGTCACTACAGGCGAAATGCAAGATGGGAACACAGTGATACACACCGCCCACTATAGCGCCCTCTCCAGCCCACCACTATCCTCCCTTGTGATAGTACAACGCTGGAAAAGCAAGCACTAGGACAGAGAATATGTCTACAACTATTTGCTAAACAACTTTCACTTACCCATTTCTCCCTTTTCCTCTACTCTTCCGCTTACCTTACATCACTTTCTACAATATCCACCTTCCTTTCTTCTTCCACACACTCTTCTTAACCATTCTTTCGCTACCACCCATCTTCCTACCTACAGCTTCCTCCCCTCACCCATGATAAATATAACCATTCCCATCACCCAGACTCTCAGGTAAACTTGGATGTACGTCCACCAACCTGGAGAGAGGAAGTTCTATTCAGAAGCCTTGATACTGGAACTTCCTATCGCTGGAGCTCTACGCAGTGATAGAAACTTGAATACTTGGAACCCGTCACCTTGTCTCCCATAGTTTCAGCCTATCCCAGGTTCCAGTATTTCCGAGTGAACCCAGATTTAAAGCTCTTCCAGTCAGACCTATCTTACTGCTCAGTCAACCACAATTATTTTAGCGCTCTTCCAGCCACAATTATCTTGCTGCTTTTCCAACCACAACTATCTCAGGACTAACCGAAATATATAAAGATTCTTCTCTCAGTGATGGGTGTTCTTGCTCTATCAACCTCTGCTTAGAACTTAGAGTTTGGAGCAGGTACCCTTGGAAGAGTCTTAAGTCAGTGTATAGGCTAGAGAGTGCATCATCTTCTCTTTCTTCTTTTCCTATTTATTCTTCTCCTCTTCTTATTCTCCTCCTATTCGCCTCCTCTTCTTCTCTTTCTTTTCCTTTCTGTTCCTTGTCACCCGAGTCTTCCATCACGTTAAAAGCTAGTGGAGGAAGAAGACCTTCGACGGGGACGAGGAACAGAGGACTAGGAGGAAGAGAGAAGAGGAAGAGAAGAGGAAGAGAAGAGGAGGGGGAACAAGAGAAGAGGAGGCGTGGGCATCCATAATTCAGAGAGATGTAGCAGCCAGAATCTTTATAATTACCGTCATACTGGCAGGAATAAAAGCGTCAACTTTCGCACGTTGTTTACGCGTTAAATTCCCCCGCCTGTCGAAACAAACACCTGCCAC
>NC_091373.1:13103490-13105990 GCF_038502225.1 Cherax quadricarinatus
CCTAGCTAACTAGCGAACCAAACTAAATAACTAACGAACCAAACTAAATAACTAACGAACCAAACTAAATAACTAAAGAACCAAACTAAATAACTAACGAACCAAACTAAATAACTAACGAACCAAACTAAATAACTATCGAACCAAACTAAATAACTAAAGAACCAAATTAAATAACTAAAGAACCTAGCTAACTAGCGAACCAATCTAAATAACTAACGAACTAAACTAAATAACTAACGAACCAAACTAAATAACTAACGAACCAAACTAAATAACTAACGAACCAAACTAAATAACTAACGAACCAAACTAAATAACTAACGAACCAAACTAAATAACTAAAAACCAAATAAAATAACTAACGAACCAAACTGACAAATGAACCAAGCAAACTAAATAATTAATATTAAAATATGATATTTTTAAAGGATTATTATTATTATTATTATCAATGATTATAATGTATTTACATACAAACATTTACATTTATTTCATCTTTGTAAACAGTAAACAGATGTCATTATAAAATTAAGAAAACAGGCAAACACAATATCCAAAATACTGCTCAAACAAAACCCCCCCCCCAAAAAAAAAAAAAAAAAAAAAAAGATTTTGAAATGCTTAACAATCCACAAACAGGCGAAATTATTTACAAAATAATTTAGCCCATTTTGCGAATTGTTGAGCACCACAATATACACACCAAGAAGTGTATATCCCTATTTTAACAACTTTTTTAATCCCTATTCTTGTATGGCGGTGAAAAACGTTACCTGTAGTTTTAATGACCTTCGCGCAGTCGATAGGCTTCAAACCGCATTACTCAGCCAGTGATAGATAATTTCACCGCTTATGGCTTGTAATAATCACCATCATACTGTCTTACTAACAGTGAACAGTTACCATCCCACTGTCTTATCAACAGTGAACAGTTACCATCCCACTGTCTTATCAACAGTGAACAGTTACCATCCCACTGTCTTACCAACAGTGAACAGTTACCATCCCAGTGTCTTACCAACAGTGAACAGTTACCATCCTATTGTCTTACCAACAGTGAACAGTTACCATCCCATTGTCTTACCAACAGTGAACAGTTACCATCCCAGTGTCTTACCAACAGTGAACAGTTACCATCCCATTGTCTTACCAACAGTGAACAGTTACCATACCATTGTCTTACCAACAGTGAACAGTTACCATCCCACTGTCTTACCAACAGTGAACAGTTACCATCCCACTGTCTTATCAACAGTGAACAGTTACCATCCCACTGTCTTACCAATAGTGAACAGTTACCATCCCATTGTCTTACCAACAGTGAACAGTTACCATTCCATTGTCTTACCAAGAGTGAACAGTCACAATCCCATTGTCTTATCAACAGTGAACAGTTACCATCCCACTGTCTTACCAATAGTGAACAGTTACCATCCCACTGTCTTACCAATAGTGAACAGTTACCATCCCATTGTCTTACCAACAGTGAACAGTTACCATCCCACTGTCTTACCAATAGTGAACAGTTACCATCCCATTGTCTTACCAAGAGTGAACAGTCACAATCCCATTGTCTTATCAACAGTGAACAGTTACCATCCCACTGTCTTACCAATAGTGAACAGTTACCATCCCACTGTCTTACCAACAGTGAACAGTTACCATCCCACTGTCTTATCAACAGTGAACAGTTACCATCCCACTGTCTTACCAATAGTGAACAGTTACCATCCCATTGTCTTACCAACAGTGAACAGTTACCATTCCTTTGTCTTACCAAGAGTGAACAGTCACAATCCCATTGTCTTATCAACAGTGAACAGTTACCATCCCACTGTCTTACCAATAGTGAACAGTTACCATCCCACTGTCTTACCAATAGTGAACAGTTACCATCCCATTGTCTTACCAACAGTGAACAGTTACCATCCCACTGTCTTACCAATAGTGAACAGTTACCATCCCATTGTCTTACCAACAGTGAACAGTCACAATCCCATTGTCTTACCAAGAGTGAACAGTCACAATCCCATTGTCTTATCAACAGTGAACAGTTACCATCCCACTGTCTTACCAATAGTGAACAGTTACCATCCCACTGTCTTACCAACAGTGAACAGTTACCATCCCATTGTCTTACCAACAGTGAACAGTTACCATCCCACTGTCTTACCAACATTGAACAGATACCATCCCTCTTGCCACCAGGCCACGGGGCACCGTGGCAACATACAGACGCACACGTCACAGTACACATACAAGCACACAACACCTGCACCCAACATTGTCATCAACATAAACACCGCCATAACATTCGCTCTGGTGGTAATATCAGTGTTACAAGTGTTAGGAACGAATTCGACGTACACACTAACACATATACGGACGTATATACGAACGCATACACGGGGTATACACGAACATATACACGGACGTATACACGAACGCCCCTTACACCAAGTCTCTAATTTGAAAAAATCTGGGAAATTACTTTTGT
>NC_091373.1:13110990-13145990 GCF_038502225.1 Cherax quadricarinatus
AAATTTATAGATTTTTGAGCGAGCTTCTACGTCAATTAATGTATCAAAGTAATTCCCTCCACCGACCTCAAAGTCAAAATAAACAGTAGAATTTGAAGTGGATCCCAAATGGATCTATTGACGAGAGTAAACAGCGACGGGTGTCAAGGAGTTAATTATCATGTGATTGATTAGAGGTTTTTGCTGCCTGCTAGATTATAGGGAATTATGATATTGGTTTAGTGTGTAATTTGAGGCTCCACTTCTGGTACAGTGTTAAGTGAGTGATATTAGCAATGATTGGCCTGAAGTGTGTGTGTGTGTGTGTGTGTGTGTGTGTGTGTGTGTGTGTGTGTGTGTGTGTGTGTGTGTGTGTGTGTGTGTGTGTGTGTGTGTGTGTCTGTGTGCCTGTGTCTGTGTGCCTGTGTCTGTGTCATTCTGTCAGTCTGCCTGTCTGTCTGTCTTTCATTACACACAGCCCCTCTCCTCACACATCACTGTGGTTGACTAACAATCTCCACTCTATACAAATAACAAAATATACCCATTATTCCCGCTGCTGCATATAATCCACTGGTTCACATTTACATCTGTTGAATATATATCCTCTTAAAATTCCATTGAAGAGGAATGAATGACAAAAAATTTACGTAAAAAGGATCTAATCTCATAAATCTGCGATGTTTTTACAGCGCTCTGCTCTGAAGCACGTCTCTCTCAAGGCCGTAGCGGGCGAAACAAACCCACTCACATTTTAAGTGTTCCTAATGATTTTATTCATATATGAAATACATAAATTTTTTGATAGGATTAATATGCAACTCACAAAGCTCACTTATTGATAAATATGTCGTGTCGAATAGGCAAAGCTTGCGATTTTGGCTTAAATAGCAACGCTCTTCTTGCCTAATGACGCAAGAAGAACGAAAATTTGTGTATGCAATAATTTCGCAAAAATCATTCTGAACGTAACGAGAAAAATATATTTCAATGTGTTTCTTTATTAAATTATTGTAAACTTATCTAAAATATATTTAGTTCGATTAGGCTAAATTAAATTGTGCTTGTTATAATAAGGTTAAGGAAGTTTCCTCAGGGTCTTTTGGTTCAAAATTATTAATTTTTACATTACCCGAAATGAAAAAAAAAGATATATTTTTAAATGTATAAGAGAAAATTTCAGAAAGGACTTAATTTTTAACGAATTCTTGCTAATTGACCAATTATATATATATATATATATATATATATATATATATATATATATATATATATATATATATATATATATATATATATATATATATATATATATAGTTCCTCTGAAAACGTAAAAAAATATCGATGGATTTCTTCAAAAGCGTAATTTGAAGTGGTTTAAGGCAGCAGTGACAACAGTCTGCATGTTGTCACTGTTATGGTGTGAAATAGGCAACCTTTACTGGCCTCCGTCTCTATTTCTCCGAAGTGATTTTCTGGTTATTAATCCAATTTGTCTGTATGTTTGTTCGTTTCTCTTATTTTATGAGCTTGTTTTCATTCCCTGTACTCACCTATTTGTACTCGCCTATTTCTGGTTGCAGGGGTCGAGAAATAGCTCCTAGCCCCGCCTCTTCACTGATCGCTACTAGGTCCTCTCTCCCTTCCCCCTGCTCCATGAGCTTTATTATACCTCTTCTTAAAGTTTATGTATGGTTCCTGCCTCCACTACGTCACTTGCTAGACTATTCCACTTCCTGATAACTCTATGACCAAAGAAATACTTCCTAACATCTCTTCGACTCATCCGAGTCTTCAGTTTCCAAATGTGACCCCTTGTTTCTGTGTCCCATCATTGAAACATCCTGTCTCTGTCCGCCTTGTTAATTCCTCGCAGTGTTTTGTATATCGTTATCATGTCTTCCCTGACCCACCTGTCCTCCAGTGTCGTCAGGCCGATTTCCCTTAGTCTTTCTTCGTAGGATACTCCCCTTAGCTCTGGAACCAGCCTTGTTGCAAACCTTTACACTTTCTTTAGTTTCTTGCCGTGCTTGACCAGGTGTGGGTTCCAAACTGGTGCTGCATACTTCAGTATGGGCCTGATGTATACGGTGTACAGAGTCTTGAACGATTCCTTACTGAGGTATCGGAACACTATTCTCAGGTTTGCCAGGCGCTCATATGCTGCAGCAGTTATCTGGTTGATGTATGCCTCAGGAGATGTGCTCGGTATTATACTCACCCAAAGATCCTTTTCCTTGAGTGAGGTTTGCAGTTCTTGGCCACTTAGCCTATACTCTGTCTGCAGTCTTCTTTGAACTTCCCCGATCTTCATGATTTTGGCTGGGTTAAATTCGAAGAGCCAGTTGCTGGACCAAGCTTCCAGCTCGACCAGGTCTCTTTGTAGCCCTGCCTGATCCTCATCCGATTTAATTCTCCTCATTAACTTCATCATCTGCAAACAGGGACATTTCTGAATCTATACTTTCCGTCATGTCATTACACATATACCAAAAATAGCACTGGTCCAACAGACCCCTGGCAGTCTTCAAACTGGCACTGGACAAGCACCTAAAGTCGGTTCCTGACCAGCCGGGCTGTGGCTCGTACGTTGGTTTGCGTGCAGCCAGCAGCAACAGCCTGGTTGATCAGGCTCTGATCCACCAGGAGGCCTGGTCACAGACCGGGCCGCGGGGACGTTGACCCCCGGAACTCTCTCCAGGTAAACTCCAGGTCCCACGAATGACCCCTGTGGAATCCCGCTCGTCACAGGCGCCCACTCTGATACCTCGTCACGTACCATGACTCGTTGTTGCCTCCCTGTTAGGTATTCTTAATCCATTGCAGTGCCCTTTCTGTTATACGTGCCTGATCCTCTAGCTTTTGCACTAATCTCTTGTGAGAAACTGTGTCGAAGGCCTTCTTGCAGTCCAAGAAAATGCAATCTACTCACTCCTCTCTCCCTGTCTTACTTCCGTCACCCTGTCTTAAAACTCCAGAAGGTTTGTGGCACAGGATTTGCCCTTCCTGAATCCGTGCTGGTTGTCGTTCATGAGCTTGTTCCGTTCCAGGTGCTCCACGTCTCTCCTAATAATCTTCTCCATGACTTTGCATATTATACACGTCAGTGACAATGGTCTGCAGTTTAGTGCCTCGTGTCTGTCTTCGGCAAAGTGTGTGTGTGTGTGTGTGTGTGTGTGTGTGTGTGTGTGTGTGTGTGTGTTTGTGTGTGTGTGTGTGTGTGTGTGTGGTGTGTACGTGTTTGTGTGTGTGTTTGGGAGTGTGTGTGTGTGTGTGTGTAGGTACTCACCTAATTGTGGTTGCTTGCAGGGGTCGAGACTCAGCTCCTGGGCCCAGGTGTGTGTGTCTGGGTGTGTTCATGTGTTTGGGTGTGTTCATGTGTTTGGGTGTGCTCGTGTGTCTGGATGATTCTTTATTTGGGTGTGGTCGTGTGTTGTGTGTGTGTACTCTCCTAGTTGTACTCACCTAGTTGTGGTTGCAGGGGTAGAATCACAGTTCCTGGCCCTGCCTCTTCACTGGCAGCTACTGGGTCACTCTTCCTGCTCCATGAGCTTTACATACCTCTTCTTAAAGCTATGTATGGATCCTACCTCTACTATATCGCTTCCCAAACTATTTCACTTTCCGACTACTCTGTGATTGAAGAAATAATTCCTAACATCCCTGTGATTCGTCTGACTCTTCAGCTTCCAATTGTGACCCCTTGTTGCTGTGTCCCATCTCTGGAACATTCTGTCTCTGGCCACCTTGTCGATTCCTGTCAGTATTTTATATGTCGTTATCATGTCCCCCCTATCTCTCCTGTCCTCTAGTGGCGTTAGGTCGGTTTCCCTTAACCTCTCCTTATAGGACATACCCCTTATCTACGGGACTATTCGTGTTGCAAACCTTTGCACTTTCTCTAGTTTCCTTACGTGCTTGGCTAGGTGTGGGTTCCAAATTGGTGTTGCATACTCCAATGTGAGCCTAACGTACACAGTGTACAGGATCCTGAACGATTCCTTATGAAGATGTCGGAATGCCCATATGCTGCAACAGTTATTTGGTTGATGTGCGCCTCAGGAGATGTGCCCGGTGTTAAACTCACTTCCCAAGATCTTTTTCCTTGAGTGTGAGTGTGTATGTGTGGGGGGGATTGTGTGTGTGGGGGTTGTGTGTGTGTGTGTGTGTGTGTGTGGTTGTGTGTGTGTGGTTGTGTGTGTGTGGTTGTGTGTGTGTGTGTGTGTGTGTGTGGTTGTGTGTGTG
The DNA here is from genome assembly GCF_038502225.1 of Cherax quadricarinatus. Taxonomy (NCBI): domain Eukaryota; kingdom Metazoa; phylum Arthropoda; class Malacostraca; order Decapoda; family Parastacidae; genus Cherax; species Cherax quadricarinatus. The sequence continues at coordinate 13,115,215 of NC_091373.1, forward strand.
TGTGGTTGTGTGTGTGTGTGGTTGTGTGTGTGTGTGGTTGTGTGTGTGTGTGGTTGTGTGTGTGTGTGGTTGTGTGTGTGTGTGGTTGTGTGTGTGTGTGTGTGTGTGTGTGTGTGTGTGTGTGTGTGTGTGTGTGTGTGTGTGTGTGTGTGTGTGTGTGTGAATTATTTATTAAAATATTCCTATGACTCTTCTGCATCATTTACAGGTGTCTCCTTGTTCCTGCTCCTCTCATTTCAAACTGTATTATCCCCCCCTTTCAGTTTCCCTTAGTATATTTTGCATAGAATCTCTCTCGTAGATCTTCCGTCCTTCAAAGTAGTGAGAGTCTTTTCCTTCAGGCTCTCGGCTCTATTCTCATTATTATTATAATCAAAAGTAGGCGCCACACCCACAAGGGTCATACAACAGCCCTATTCTCAGCACGGTTTTACAAAGAGGCGTTTCTGCCTTACGAATATACTTTTTTTGCTAAGGTGTTTGAGGAGGTAAATCATGGTACTGAATATGATATTGTGTATATGGACTTCAGTAAAGCTTTCGATAGAGTTCCACATCAGAGGTTATTCAGGAAACTTAAGGCACACAGAACAGGAGAAATTTTTTCCTGGGTAGAGGCATGGCTGACAAATAGGCAGCAAAGAGTTTGCATAAATGGGGAGAAATCAGAATGGGGGCACATCACGAGCAGTGTTCCACAGGGGTCAGTATTGGGACCCTTGTTGTTCACAATTTACATCAACGACATAGATGAGGGAATAAATAGCGACATAAGCAAATTTGCTGATGACACCAAAATTGGCCGTCATTCTAATGAGGACATTAGAGTACTTCCAGGATGATTTGAATAGATTGATGCAGTGGTCGGAAAAGCGGCAGATGCAGTTTAATATAGACAAACGCAAAGTTCTAAATGTTGGACAGGAAAATAACCATGCCACATATAAACTAAATAATGTAGATCTTAATATTAGTGACTGCGAAAAGGATTTAGGAGTTCAGGTTAGCAGTAATCTGAAACCAAGACAGCAGTGCAAAAGTATTCGCAATAAAGCTAACAGAATCCTTGGCTTCATATCAAGAAGTATAAATAATAGAAATCCTCAGGTTGTTCAACTCTATATATCTTTGGTTAGGCCTCATTTAGACTATGCTGCGCAGTTTTGGTCACCGTATTACAGAATGAATATAGATGCATTGGAAAACGTACAGAGGAGGATGACAAAGGTGATCCCATGTATCAGAAATCTTCCCTATGAGGATAGACTGAGGACCCTGAATCTGCACTCTCTAGAAAGGAGAATTAGGGGGGATATGACTGAGGTGTATAAATGGAAAACAGTAATAAATACAAGGGATGTAAAATATCAAACATGGACAGGACTCGCAGCAATGACTAAGTTGGAAAAATTCAGATTTCAGGAAGGATATAGGAAAACACTGGTTTGGTAATAGAGTTGTGGATGAGTGGAACAAACTCCCGAGTTCCGTCATAGAAGCTAAGTCGTTGTGTAGTTTTAAAAATAGGTTAGATAAATACACGAGTGGGTGTGGGTGGGTGTGAATTGGACCTGGCTAGCTTGTGCTACTAGGTCAGATGCCGTGCTCCTTCCTTAAGTGAATGTGACCTGACCTGACTAGGTTAGGGTGTTGGCTTAAGCCGGTAGGAGAATTGGACCTGCCTCGCATGGGCCAGTAGGCCTGCTTCAGTGTTCCTTCTTTCTGTTCTTATTACATTTGTTATTAATAATAATACAATGGGGAGTATTATATCCGTTGGGGTCACATAGCCTGGGGAAAGAAAGGCAGATTCAATCCCAGGGCAGAATAGGTTCGGTTCCCTGAATCAAGAGCCCTTCACCGGTATCAAGGCACTGTTCTTAAGTAGTAGACTCACATCAATCTTCTAAAACACAACGTCTGCATGTAAGCACCACAACTCACCTCGACTTCCAATGGTGACAAGTTCCGGCTACTTAGACACTGAAGGAATGACAACTCCAAACCATCAGTGTATACAGAACTCAAAAGGATCATCAAACAGAATCTAATTACCTCCCGCCTGTATGGGTTTACGCGAAAAAACATAAAACAGATTATTCTGACGTAAAATGTGGGAAAATTGTATGTTTTAGTATAAATTGCTAGAAAAATGACGATGAGTAACTCATAGGGGAAAATTTACCAGGGAAATAAGATTTGTTGACCGAGTTCTTCAGCCAAGTCCCGTAGGACAGTGTCAGGGTCGTCCTCAGTAAGAACATAGTGCAGTAGTGGCAGGTACAAAATCGAATGAGAAGTAGATAACTCTGCTGCTTCAGGATCCGTCCTCCCTTGCTTATTGCTTGCTTGCTTGATTGCTTTCTCTCTCACTCTCTCTCTCTCTCCCTCTCTCAGTGTGACGTAAGGATCGCTGAATGTATCGTTAATGCTGACGCTTTACATTCAGAGAAGCCAGAAGAAGCTCATTCAGGTGAAGATATCTTTTTTTTAAGGTTATTTAACCAGCATACTCATAAAAAAAACTTTACCAACATTTATGTTGCATCTTTTGTCTTGAAGTTTTATTGCTTTTTTCAGGTTATTGGCTCTGTCCATCAATTAGTTTTTTGTATCTGTGCAAACAATATACGTTGAGAGAGAGAAAATAAGGAGCAATGCACTTATTTAATGCACTTATTTAATGCACTTATTTAATGCACTTATTTAGTGTGATTTTGAACAAATAGTCTGGTTAGGGTAAAAAAAAAAATCAAAGCTGTTCGCAGGTATATCACAGAGATACCACCCCAGGAATACCACCCCAGGAATACCACCTCAAGAATACCACCCCAGGAATACCACCCCAGGAATACCACCTCAAGAATACCACCCCAGGAATACCACCCCAGGAATACCACCCCAAGAATACCACCCCAGGAATACCACCCCAGGAATACCACCCCAGGAATACCACCTCAAGAATACCACCCCAGGATTACTACCTTTCTTGATCCCCTTATTGCAACGGTATCATATCAAAGTACTGCTGTTATTGACATGACGGGAAAGGTGAGCAAGCTGACACCAGATGGTGTTTACACGGTCACGTAGAGAGCGAGAGAAAGCGAGAGAGAGAGAGAGAGAGAGAGAGAGAGAGAGAGAGAGAGAGAGAGAGAGAGAGAGAGAGAGAGAGAGAGAGTGACTACAGCATCCTTGGGCCAGTCAGCAGCGCCACCATCGGCCGCTCGCCACAGTGTCGCCGTGTACAGTAAATAAACAATTAGGCAGCGCAAAATGGAGAACTCGGCTAAGCGTGGTGGCGTCCTCGCAAGATTTTTCGAAAAACCCAGAACGCCGCTTTCCCGTGGTGGAACAAGCTGGCAGCACCATGTCCCAGCCTCGCTCCTCCTATTATTATTACCTGACCAGGGTTCGAACGTCTGTCTGAGGCTATGTGATGTTCGTGTTTGAGCTGTGGGGGACACTTGTGGTTATGACAGGTACGAGGGGAGGGGAGTTGAGGAGGAGACCAAGGGAAGGGGATAGTAAACAGGGGAAGGTAGGTGGGAAAAGAGGCGGAGAATCCATACAAGGATCTCAGGAAAGGAATTAACGTGATTTGTGTACAAGAGTCATTGCTCTAGGAAAGGTGAGAAAACAAACATGGACAGAAATACGAAAAACACGTAAGAGAGATGTGCATATTTCGGCCTCAGAGACCCCTCTTCATCACTGAAAGATTAACACTCAATATTCATCATTATAAAAGATAAAATACCAGTTTGTAAAAGTGAACCAAGTGGAGTATCACAAGGTTCAATGCTGGGACCCACAGTGTTGACAATAACAGTCAGGAGAACACGAACTAACAGCAACAAAAGATGGTTATGGGAAGACGAACAGGTGTCAATTGAAGTCGAATAAACAGTTACTGGGTTTAACACACACACACAAAAAAAAATTGTACGAGCCTAGATGTTACAAGACCGATGACTGGGAGCCATAAGAATATTGGCAGTGATATTTACAGAGCGCTTTGAATGTGAAGATTACTCAGCATTTAGCATAAATAGCGTATATACAACATATACATAAAAAACAAAAATAAATTGAAAAGTAAAAAAGTACGAACATGAATAAAATGCTCAAAATAAATATTATACCATCATGAGTTTGAAAACCCATTGAATTATGTGACAAAGAATTTCAAAGTTCCCTGAGGTCTCTGCAGGCACTTCGGTAACTGCAAAAACCATGACAGTCAGAAAGGCATAAGCAGGGGAAGGGGCAACATGATGAAATGTGTACCACAGTCAGCTGCTTACCATGCGCTGCCATGGGGGGAAGGGATAGGAATACCTGTATACAGGTAGTTACGAGTGAGATGTGTGTGCCCGATCCCCAGTCGATATCATTTCGTTTCAGAGTGGATGTTGCTTTTGAAGAAGGAGGAGAAAATAAACATGGACGTCCCACTGAACCCTCTTTAACTTGCTGCTCCTCTATAGGGGACTGGCCGGCTCTTTCCCCAGGATATAATTGTGGATATATTCATGTAATCATTGCAAGGCAAAAGTCTCGTATAGAATGGGCTCTTTATAACAGACTGCCTTATCATCTACCCGTTCGCTTCCCTGGGACCTAGAGAACTACTCCACATTCCTGAGCCGTGAGTGGAGGTAGCTGGCCACTTCTGGATCTTTCGGACCAAAAAGTGGACAGAAAGATACCAGGCCAAGGTGCACTCAGGACAGTGGGAATCTAGGAACACAGTGCACCGAGAACCAACGAAGCCAGTCATCAGGTCGAGAACAGCGAAGATTGCAGGGAGTTTCCCAGTGAACTCTGAGAATTCTCTCGGTGGCTGAGCACAGAGTCCTCACCGACACAGGTAACAAAGTGAATGAAAAAGACATTGTAATAACCCTTAGTCCTGACTTATTCCCCCTAAAGTGTATGTAAAAAAAAAGACTATCAGTAGCAGACGCTGAACTTGCATACAGAAGTGTGACATCAAGGAATGTAGTTAAAATGCACTTTACCTTAAATTTTCGACCCATTCTCGAGTACACAGCGCAGGTGTGAAACCCTCACCTAGAAAAACAAAACAGTTAAATCTTAGTCAATGAAAACGAGAACATGAAAATGAATTTCAACTGAGAGAAATGAGATACTAGAAAGAGAATTGAAGAGTTAAGCTTTCCACAGTAACAACAATGAAAAAAAGTGCTAATTTCACACTAACATACAAAATACTCCGGGGACATAGACAGGAAAACGAGGGTAATTTCCAATCACTGACTTAATAAGAGCAAGGGAGCATCGTAGGAAATTACACAGCTTTATGACCTATAGGGATACCAGAAAAATGTTCAGTATAAAATTGATAAACTGAATAAACTCAATGACTGAGCGAGAGAGAGCTTAATGCAGGAGCTCAAAAGTATATATAACAGTCGTCACGTCAGGCAGCGGGAAGTAGAGGGACGGGACCAGTCTCCTCTCCCGTTCACAGACACACACACACACAGTGAAGAGGCGGGGCCAAGAGCCGAGTCTCGACTCCTGCAGCCACAAATAGGCGAGTACAAATAGGTGAATACGCACAGTATCTATCGACAAGTGACTAACAACGGGTAACTAACACAAACCTCCTTTCTAAATCATCACTAATTCTATTCAATACTGCGACCTTTAAAAGTGCAAAAAAGTCCAGACTCCACCTCACTGACCTGAAACATTATGGGTCCCATTAAAGGTCACAAAAATACTTGTCGAGTTGATGACAGGATTCAGGAAAATTCACTAAATTAAAAGTGATCCTACCTTTTATAGCTTTCAGGGTTAATCTGGTGTGATAGTCGTTGTAGCAGAGATGCTGACATGCACAGCCACAAGTTGTCACGAATATTGCCTCTCGCCCTTCCTTCAACCACAAGTTGTCACGAACACTGCCTCTCGCCCTTCCTTCAACCACAAGTTGTCACGAACACTGCCTCTCTCCCTTCCTTCAACCACAAGTTGTCACGAACACTGCCTCTCGCCCTTCCTTCAACCACAAGTTGTCACGAACACTGCCTCTCACCCTTCCTTCAACCACAAGTTGTCACGAACACTGCCTCTCGCCCTTCCTTCAACCACAAGTTGTCACGAATACTGCCTCTCGCCCTTCCTTCAACCACAAGTTGTCACGAACACTGCCTCTCACCCTTCCTTCAACCACAAGTTGTCACGAACACTGCCTCTCGCCCTTCCTTCAACCACAAGTTGTCACGAACACTGCCTCTCGCCCTTCCTTCAACCACAAGTTGTCACGAACACTGCCTCTCGCCCTTCCTTCAACCACAAGTTGTCACGAACACTGCCTCTCACCCTTCCTTCAACCACAAGTTGTCACGAACACTGCCTCTCACCCTTCCTTCAACCACAAGTTGTCACGAACACTGCCTCTCGCCCTTCCTTCAACCACAAGTTGTCACGAACACTGCCTCTCACCCTTCCTTCAACCACAAGTTGTCACGAACACTGCCTCTCACCCTTCCTTCAACCACAAGTTGTCACGAACACTGCCTCTCGCCCTTCCTTCAACCACAAGTTATCACGAACACTGCCTCTCACCCTTCCTTCAACCACAAGTTGTCACGAACACTGCCTCTCGCCCTTCCTTCAACCACAAGTTGTCACTAACACTGCCTCTCGCCCTTCCTTCAACCACAAGTTGTCATGCACACTGCCTCTCGCCCTCCCTTCAACCACAAGTTATCACGAACACTGCCTCTCACCCTTCCTTCAACCACAAGTTGTCACGAACACTGCCTCTCGCCCTTCCTTCAACCACAAGTTGCTACGAACACTGCCTCTCGCCCTTCCTTCAACCACAAGTTGTCATGCACACTGCCTCTCACCCTTCCTTCAGTCACAAGTTGTCACGAATCTGTCGAGTTCTCTCTTGAAAACATCCGGGGGCTTGTTGACAATCCCTCTTACGCATGAAGGGTGTTTAAGAGTCGTGGCCCCATAACACTTATCGAGTTCTCTCTCACTGTACTTATCGTTTGCCTGGTTTTCACTGGAGGTATCCTGCACTGTCTTCCACTGTGTTCATAAGCAGGAGAGATAAGGTGTGACTACGTTAGTCTACCCACATTCCATCCCACCTACTGCAACACTATACCCACCATCTCACCTATACCCTCTATCCTACCTCACTCCTCTACAACCCCACCTTACCCATCTACCTCTACCCACAATCCCACCTTATCCACCCACTGTTTTACCTCACCTACTAACCATCCCACCTAACCAACCCACTACTGAGCCTTCCCCTCGCCCCGCATCACCCACCTACAACCCCGCCTCACTATATTCACTATATTCAACACGCTTAACATTGAGCATTCCTTAAACATTAACACTGTTCTGGTAACAGTTTTGGTTGTATAAATTAACACGTAGCGGAGAGCAACAACCAGAATGATCCGAGAGATTGGATCAAGCCACCTCCTCACATCGAGTAGTCCACGCGGGTTTACAACTTCATGAAATTATCGAAAAAAATCAATAAAGAAAATCGGATAAAAACTCAATGATTTTTTTGTGTATGATAAAAACGCACTAATAATCGAGAAATTAAAGGATTATCTTTAATCTAGAAATTAAAGGATTACTTTCATCTAGAAATTATCAGATAATCTTTAATATAAAATTTTTATTTTAATCTAGATATTATGGTATCTTTACTCTAGAAGTTATCCGATTTTATTTAATCCAGAAATTATCCGATTTTATTTAATCTAGAAATTATCCCAATACATTTAATCTATAAATTATCAGATTACATTTAATCTATAAATTATCAGATTATATTTAATGTAAAAATTATCAGATTATCTTTAATCTATAATTTATCAAATTATTGGGTGCTAAGAGAAGCAAGTGAGGGACTGTGTGACGCCAAGGTCAAGGTTTTCCTGCCATCTCTGCCATCAGGACAACACCCAGGAAACTGGAAAATAGGCTAATGTTGTCCTATGTACAAACGACAAGAGGGGCAGGAGAGACTGAACTGAAGGACGTCATCTCTGACTTGTATACTCTCTACAGCACTCGGCAGGAATAAGTCATAAGGATGTTAGGAAGTATTTCTTTAATCTTCGTTGGTTGTAAACTTGAAAGATTTAGATAAGGATGTTAGGAAGTAAGTTTTTAGTCTCAGGGTGACTGACAATTAGAATGATTTAAAAGGCAGTGGTAATATTAATAATAATCTTTATTTCTGCAGGTACATGATGCAACTTATACAGACCATAGTTGACATCAGTGACATACTATATAGAAGCCCCTGCTTATGCAGAGCATTTCGGGCAAATCAGGTTAATTTTGTTCCCCAGCTTGCGACCCACACCAGTCGACTAACACCCAGGTACCTGCTGGCTGCTAGGTGAACGAGGACAACAGGTGTCTTAAGGAATTACGCCCGAATTAGTATCCACTTCCAAAAACACAACTCATTGACTAAAATTCTGAGCGCTCTCTCGCACACACACACACACACACAAGCATCATAAGCACACACACGTACATGAACAAATACACACAAGCACACAAACATGCACAAACACAAGCAAACATGCACAAACGTACAAAACACGCACACAAACATGAACACAAGCAAACATGCACAAACGTACAAAACACGCACACATTCACAAACACAAGCACACAGACATGCACAAACACAAACATGCACAAACACAAACATGCACAAAGACAAGCACAGAAACATGCACAAACACAAACAAGCACAGAAACATGCACAAACACAAACAAGCACAGAAACATGCACAAACACAAGCGCACATACACAAACACACGCAAGCACAAACACAAACATGCACAAACATGCACAAACACAAGCCCACAAACATGCACACACACAAACATGCACAAACACAAGCACACAAACACACGAACTCCTAATTTGAAGCAGCCAAACAATAAAATCATTGTGGTGGTGTGGTGTTGCATATGTTATATTCGCTGCAACTTGCACGGTTCAATGAGTTTTAATATCAATCAATTCTCTTTCAAAAAAATAATAAAGTAACTGTATGAATGTTTGTTGATGAAAACTGATGAATTAGTCTTTTTGTTGTAGTTTTTTGTAGTATATTTCTAGCGGTAAATTGTCATTGTTACGGTGAGCCTGTATGATGACTGCTACAGTGAGCCTGTATGATGACTGCTACAGTGAGCCTGTATGACTGCTACAGTGAGCCTGTATGACTGCTACAGTGAGCCTGTATGATGACTGCTACAGTGAGCCTGTATGATGACTGCTACAGTGAGCCTGTATGATGACTGCTACAGTGAGCCTGTATGATGACTGCTACAGAGAACCTGTATAACGACTGCTACAGTGAACCTGCATGACTGCTACAGTGAACCTGTATAATGACTGCTACAGTGAGTCTGTACGACTGCTACAATGAGCCTGTATAGTGACTGCTACAGTGAGCCTGTATGACTGCTACAGTGGACCTGTATATTAACTGCTACAGTGAACCTGTATGACTGCTACAGTGAACCTGTATGACTGCTACAGTGAACCTGTATGACTGCTACAGTGAACCTGTATGACTGCCACAGTGAACCTGTATGACTGCTACAGTGAATCTGCATGACTGCTACAGTAAGCCTGTATAATGACTGCTACAGTGTGTTAGTGAGGTTATATAGTGAGTGTTACAGAGAGAATGTGTGTGTATTAGGACATATAATGACAGTTACAGTGAGATTATACAATGACCTTGTGAGGGTATATGACTGTTACAGTGAAACTAGGTGTCAGTGATGATGAGTATTATATAATGAATTGTAGTTATATGATGTAATGACCACGGTAATAAAAATTATATTATGAATACTGCAGTCAGGAGGCATAATGAACATGATACTGTGATATAATGAACACAAAACTGCGATACAATGAACATAAATGAGATAAAAATGAACATAACTGTGCTACAGTGAATATGACTATGATAAAATGAACATGACTGATACAATGAGGACGCATAGGTTACCAACTGTATGTGAGAAGATACCAACCATATGAGTGAGGATACCTACTGTGTGTGCAAGGATATCATTTGTATGTGTGAGGATACCAACTGTACGAGTGAGCATACCAACTGTGTAAGAATACCAACTGTACGTGTGAGGATACCAACAGTATGAGTGAGGATACCAACTGTGCATGTGAGGATACCAACTGTACGAGTGAGGATGCCAACTGTGTAAGGATACCATTTGTATGTGTGAGGATACCAACTGTACGAGTGAGGATACCAACTGTAAGAGGATACCAACAGTATGAGTGAGGATACCAACTGTGTGTGTAAGGATACCAACTGTGTAAGGATACCAACTGTGTGTGTGAAGTTAGTAACAGTATGTGTGTGAGGATAACAACTATGTGTGAGGATACCAACTGTGTGTGTGAGGATACCAACTGTATGTGTGAGGTTACCAATTATGTGTGTCAGGGCACCAAATGTATGTGTGAGGACACCAACTGTATGAGTGAGGATACCAACTGTGTGTGTGAGGATACCAACTGCATGTGTGAGGATGCCAATTATATGTGTGAGGACACCAACAGTATGTGTGTGGACACCAACTGTATGTGTGAAGATACCAACTGTATGTGTGAGGATACCAACTGTATGTGTGAGGATACCAACTGTATGTGTGAAGATACCAATTGTATGTGTGTGGTTACCAATCGTGTGGAGATACCAAATGTATGTGTGAGGATACCAAATGTATGTGTGAGGATACCAACTGTATGTGTGAAGATACCAACTGTATGTGTGAGGTTACCAATTGTATGTGTGAGGATACCAATTGTATGTGTGAGGATACCAGTTGTATATGTGAGGGTACCAACTGTATGTATGACAGTACCAGCAGTATGAGTGAGGATACCAACAGTATGAGTGAGGATACCAACAGTATGAGTGAGGATATCAACAGTATGAGTGAGGATATCAAATGTATGCGCGAGGATACCAACAGCATGAGTGAGGATACCAACTGTATGTGTGAGGATACCAACAGCATGAGTGAGGATACCAACAGCATGAGTGAGGATACCAACAGCATGAGTGAGGATACCAACAGCATGAGTGAGGATACCAACAGCATGAGTGAGGATACCAACAGCATGAGTGAAGATACCAACAGCATGAGTGAGGATACCAACAGCATGAGTGAGGATACCAACAGCATGAGTGAGGATACCAACAGCATGAGTGAGGATACCAACAGCATGAGTGAGGATACCAACAGCATGAGTGAGGATACCAACAGCATGAGTGAGGATACCAACAGCATGAGTGAGGATACCAACAGCATGAGTGAGGATACCAACAGCATGAGTGAGGATACCAGCAGCATGAGTGAGGATACCAGCAGTATGAGTGAGGATACCAACAGCATGAGTGAGGATACCAACAGCATGAGTGAGGATACCAACAGCATGAGTGAGGATACCAACAGCATGAGTGAGGATACCAACAGCATGAGTGAGGATACCAACAGCATGAGTGAGGATACCAACAGCATGAGTGAGGATACCAGCAGCATGAGTGAGGATACCAGCAGCATGAGTGAGGATACCAACAGCATGAGTGAGGATACCAACAGCATGAGTGAGGATACCAACAGCATGAGTGAGGATACCAACAGCATGAGTGAGGATACCAACAGCATGAGTGAGGATACCAACAGCATGAGTGAGGATACCAACAGCATGAGTGAGGATACCAACAGTATGAGCAACAAATAAAACTGAACTATGAGTCTAGCATTGTTATTGACAAATGGATAAATAATTTCATAAGCTGAAAAAATAGTACAATTTAAGGAAGATCTTAAAAATTATATATATATATATATATATATATATATATATATATATATATATATATATATATATATATATATATATATATATATATATATATATATATATATATATAAACTAGCAAACTTGGCTTAAATAGAAACGCTCATCTTGTCAGACAAGACAAGTGAAAATTTGTGTATGCAGTAATTTCGCAAAAATCATTCTGAACTAACGAGAAAAATATATGTCATTGTGTTTGTTTGGTATTAAATTATTGTAAATGTATCTTAATTATATTTATTTGGATTAGGCTAAAATAAATTGCGCTTTTTATAAGATTAGGTAAGTTTTCTAAGATTCTTTTGGTGCAAAATTATAAATTTTTTGCATTAACATTTATGAAAAAATATATCTTTAAACGTATAAAGATAAAATTTTAGAAAGGACTTAATTTTAAATGAGTTCTTGCTAATTGACCAGTTTTACATATTAGGCACGACATATATATATATATATATATATATATATATATATATATATATATATATATATATATATATATATATATATATATATATATATATATATATATATATATACACATATATATATATATACATACATACATACATACATACATAGGTGCACGCGCGCGCGCGCACACACACACACACACACACACACACTCAGTGGTCGCTTTATTAGGTATACCCTTCTAGTACTGGGCAGGGCATCCCTTTGCTCCCAGAGCAGTCTGAATTCTTCGTGGCATGTATTCAATAAGGTGCTAGAAACATTCCTTTGAAATCCTGGTCCATGTTGACATAGCATCACACAGTTGCTGCAGATATATCGGCTATACATTTATGCTGCGAATCTCCTGTTCCACCATATCCCAAAGGTGCTCTACTGGGATTGATATCTAGTGGCTGTGGAAGCCACTGGGGTACAATGGACTCATTGTCATGTTCATGGAACTAGCTTGAGATGACATGTGCTTTGTGACATGACGCGTTATTATTTTGGAAGTAGCTACTAGTAGACTGTGGTCATAAAGGGATGCATATGAGCAGCAATAATACCGAGATAGGCTGTGGCATTTAAACATTAAAACCATATTCGATTGGAAATATGGGGCCTAATGTGTTCCAGGAAAACATCCCTCCCCCACCACCACTCCCACCCGTCACCACCACCACCCATCACCACCACCACCCATCACCACCACCCGTCACCACCACCACCCATCACCACCACCCGTCACCACCACCACCCATCACCACCACCCGTCACCACCACCACCCATCACCACCACCCGTCACCACCACCACCCATCACCACCACCCGTCACCACCACCACCCGTCACCACCACCACCCATCACCACCACCCGTCACCACCACCACCCATCACCACTACCCATCACCACCACCCGGAACTGTTGACATAAGGCAGGACGGATCCATAGATTCATGTCGTTTACGATAAATTCTGACTTTACCATCGGCATGTTGCAGGTGAGAAAACAGATAATATAACAGTAAGATAAGCCCTTTTAGGTGATATAAACGATACATCGTAGATAACACATAACATGTGGTACAGGGCAAGATAAGTCGTAGGTAAGATAACATAAAAGATAATTCGTTGTGAGATAACACACAAAAGCCGTTGTAGGTGGGATAACAGATACTATAATTAAGATAAAGGCTAAGATAGGCCGTGGTAGGTGGGATAGGAGATAATACTTGTCAGAGGAGGCTGGAACAGGCGCACGAGACGGGCCGCCAGAGGAAGTGCTTTGTAAGCAGGTTACATGTAGCCAATTAAATTTAACGAGTGAACATAACCTCGCGTGCGTATGTTTATGTAAGTGTGTATTATAGACCAGAGTTATCTGGGTGGGAAGCAGCGAGGGATGGGGGGAGAGGGAGTAGTAGGGTAGGGGGGAAGGAGAAGGAGTATGAGGGAGGTGAAGAGGACGTGAGTGGAAGTAGGAGCGAAGGATGGGTGGGGGCATTATTAAAGAAGAGGTGGGGGCAGGAACGAGACAGGGGAAAGAGAAAGGGAGAAGAGGGAGGGAAGATGTTAGAGAAAAGATGTTGGAGGTCAGAAGGTGCTGGAAGATCAGGAAATTACGAAGGAAAGCAACAAGTGCTGGAGGAAGAAGGAAAAAAGATGGAGGATGGGAGATGATGCTGGTGGGATATGAAGCTGGAAGATGGGAGACGATGGTAGATGTTAGTGCGTGGGCGAAGATGCTGGAGGATGGGAGATGGTGAAGGATGGGAGATGATAGTGGATGGGAGATTATGTTAGTGGGAGGGAGAATCTACTGGGGAGGGGTGGTGATGTTAATGGGTGGGAGATGATGATGGTAGCTGGGAGGTGATGTTAATGGGTGGGAGATGATGGTGGATGGGAGATGAATAGAAGATGATATTGGTGGATGGGAGGAGATACTGGAGGAATCACAAAGGCTTTGTGGAATGAAGGTATAGTCAACGTGATGGAGAAGTTGGAAGGAGTTGGGGGAGGGATAAGAATTTAGGGAGGGGGAGAAACAGCAGCAGCAGCTGGAAGAAAGGGAAGGAGCATCAGTACGGGGAGGGGGATGAACTCAAAAGAAACATAAGAGATTTAACGAGGCACTGGCTGGGGGGCGCCAATGCTCTTTCTTATCATGTAACAACCGTCTCTAAGCCCATTATGATTACATGAATCAATTATATAGGATCAGATACACTCCCAAGTGCCGAAGTTTCTCCACAAGGTACATCTGAGATTTGTAATTTAGAGTCTTGAGGAGAGGACGTAACGGGGAGGAGGGAGGGAGAAAGGGAGGGAGAAAGGGAGGGAGGAAGGAGGGAGAGAAAGAGAAAATGAGGTACATGTTGGAGTTAATAACATAAATATTAAGTTTGGTGATGACGAGACATAGCAAAATAAACAAAGGTGAAAAGGAAATGCATAATGATGATGATGACGACGACTAATGACGATAAAGATAAGTGATCATCGTATAATAATGGTAGTATGTCAGAGAAAAGTATCCCCCCTCAGCTTCAAGAGAAAAATAAATGTGGGAGCTGTACCTCAACACTCTCAAGAAGCTCAAAAACTATAGCTTAAACCAACAGACTCAAGAGCTGTAGGTCAACACTTTAAAGAAATACAGCAGTAGTAACAATCCCTAGAGTCCTCTCCCTGTATCATCGCTGGCTTTAATGCTCAACATTAACTTTATATTATAATATAAAGTTAATGTGTATCCCACGTCACTGATAATGTTATCAGTGACGAGGGATACACAGGCCCGACAGCTCCAAGATATTGTAAACATGTACCAGGAAGAGAAGTGGTCCAAGGACCGATCCTTGTGGAACCCCACTTATTACACACGCCCATGATGATACCTCTTCCTGAGAATTGTTTTCTTAGGTACAAGGACACATTTGCAACTAATTTTATATTTTATAGTGACAACGTTTCGCTCTCCAGGAGCTTTGTCAAACCGTTACAAACAATACATGTATAGGGACACAGCATATATAGGTACCAAGCGAGATGAAAGAGTTTAAGAACTGTTTGTAACGGCTTGACAAAGTGCATGAAGAGTCAAACGTTGCCACAGTGAAATGCCACATTAGCGGCACATGCGTCGTTTTACCTAACATTGTAATTCTACCGTTATTAATGTTGTGTTTCCCTGTTATCCCGCCCTGCTCCTCTTGTTTTTGCTCCGGTCTCCTATGCAGCGTTAAAGCCCTTCTTCCAGTCCAAATATATACAGCCCACCCAACGATTTCTCTTGCCCAACTTCTGTTACTACGTTACAGAAACGAAGTAGGTCTGCGAGACTGCATTTACCGTCTATAACCTGTGCTGTGTAGTTATGAAACATCTCTCTTCTGGTTATTTCTGTTGTCTTACGTAGTGTGCATGCCAGTGTGTAGTATATTGTTCAACGCTTGCTATTTCCTTCATTAAATACTGGGACTAGAGTGTGTACGTACGTGTGTGTGTGTGTGTGTGTGTGTGTGTGTGTGTGTGTGTGTGTGTGTGTGTGTGTGTGTGTGTGTGTGTTTTCTATCCTTTTCTCCAATCACCACCACTCTCCAAACCAATCACAATCTACTTCCACAGGTGCCCCCCCCACCTTCACAAGTACCTCTGAACTCCACAATCATCCATCCACCTTCACTTCCACAGCCACCACCATCTTCCCTATCCACCCTGACAACCACAGTCACCTTCCATACCCACCTTGACAACCACTATCACCTTCCATACTCACCTTGGCAACCACAATCTCCTTCCATATCCACTTTGACAACCACAATCTCCTTCCATAATCACCTTGACAACCACAATCTCCTTCCATACCCACCTTAACCAAAATCTCCTTCCATACCCACCTTGACAACCACAACCATCTTCCATAGCCACCTCCATACAACAACCATCACTTCAACTAACCATATTAACAACCACTCCCATCCATTACATTTACCATATTCATAACGAATTCTCATAAACTCCACATCCATCACCTTCTTCCACGCTCACCACCACTACACCACTACCATTTAACACTACAACTACCATCACCTACCTCCAAAGTCATCGTCTCGGTCTCCGTTCACACCCCGTCCCACCTCCCAGCCCTTCTAAGGGTACGACACCCAAGTGTGACTGTATCTCTTCTGTAATAGAATCTTCATTTTCTGTAGCTGCTAAACCCATACTGAACTACTTGACTCCAGTTCCGTCGATCTACTGTATGACGCTTATATGTGACAGAATATAACAGGGAAACAGAGCTAGCTTTTGTTATCTGTGAAACATATACACAGCAGTTCCACATTGCGTGTATTCGCACCATGTAACTATCATGCAGAGAAGGGTGGCAGTATACTGCTGTTCTCTCCATGTAATTATCATAGACACTGGAATACACATATTGCGGATGTTAAGCCTCTAACTCTTATAGTTCGTATAGAATATAAGCCAAGTGTACAATAACGTAGATATACAATGTTGGAATTTCCACAATCATATAAATTATTGTAACCGCCCACTGTTATCACAACGTAAGTATTATATAGAATATCGTAAGGACACACTGTAGGTGTATCCAATTTAATCAGCAGATCCAGCCTTCTCAAGCACTTCATCATGCCCTCATTCCCCAAACTATCCTCCAATCATCATCCCCCTCCCTTCCTCGTATGTTCCTGTCCACCACCTGCCTATATCCTTTAGTTATACCTCGTTGCTGTTAAGAATGATGTTCAGTGGTGAACAATATGGCTTATCTCGGGGGGGGGGGAGGGGAAGGAGTTCCTCGGTGCTAGCTCTGGGGCTGCCTCAGTGCCAGTCCTGATCTCATACTTTAGCTCGGGAGGTCGACAGTGAAAGTCCCGGGTCTCATCACTGTGTTTACCAGAGTTTCAAGTGTTCGGAAATGTCATTTTGTGTGTGTGTGTGTATGTGTGTGTATTTCTGTGCAATAACAAGGAGTTGAGACCTCGTTCGATCGAGCAGAAGTTAACGAACGGCCATTTGCTCTCTAATGATATTGAAATTTTTAGAAATGCATTATTGGTGCGATTGAAGTCAATAAGCACTTGCTCTTTGTTTTATTATCTCAAATTAATAAGTAAAGTAACCCTTTGTTAGAGCAGTCCAAACTTCAACTAACAATTGCCTTTGACATTGTAATACAATCCCAGCAGACAGCTTCTCTATAATAGACAAGTGTTAAGTACAAAGGCGGAGTTTAATAAGCACTTAGCTATATTTTGCACCGCCGACATATTACCAGCAAATCTTTGTTTATCTTCTGTGCTTACATCTAAGCCGGCGGGGCATTTAGGACCCCGTCTCGCTTCAAGACCGGAACCAGCCTCGCTTAAAGACCAAAAGACCCCCGTCATCGTTAGCGGCAGTGTGTCAGCTAAGCGTCAACAATACCCAGATATACAACCATTCGCCGGTAATGACTTTCATTGCCTGATTCGACATTTTTCTTTGTTAATACTATCTAACACATGTTATGACACAGTAATGAATGGATTGGTGGATCTGCATTAGCACTGTTAAATGGTCGATTACCTAAATCGTATTAAGTTTATTGGTAATTACCCTCAGACTAATGAACGATAGATTGTATAAAATGGTAATATCAATTACCAGCATACAATTACTTACATTTTAACTATGTTGATATTGAGCAGCAATGAAGAATGGACGAGGACATTCACAGTTCTAATGGCGTAATTTCATCACTGTTGGATGAAGCGGTATCATTCATATTGGCATATCGTCTCTCCGGTGATATAGCGCTGTTGAGAGCTCCGCACGGCCCAGCGTAAATCTTTGTAATGGGATATATTGTAATTACCGGCCGTAATGCCGTCATTTTGGCCGGGGTATTTGTGGCATCCATGACCCACGTTGGTCACTGGTGGGTGTTAGCGGTGGGAGTTTTTTTCTCTCTCTCTCTTGTCGGAAATGCATAATCCGGTTAAATTCGCAGCTTTGATAAAAAGGGGTTTGGAATATGAGCGACGGGAGGGCGCTGGCCGTGTTGACTCTAGTTCGAAGCGCTGATGGTGGAGGCTGTTGATGGCTGCCGTGTTGTAATGAGGCAACAGTGCATTGTGCAGTAACAGGAGAGGATCAACAGTATCAACGAAGGAGGTCGTAGCGGCAAGGTATCGTACAGTAACAGATGTTTGAAGAGAGGTGTAACGGATGAATTGTGTATTGTTCAGAAACAGAGAATCAACGGGAGATGTAGAAACAATATTTTAAGTAACAGAAGACGATCAACGGAAGGTGCAACAGTTCATTGTGAAGTAACAGAAGGGAACCAACGGGAGGTATAGCAAATAGGAATAGTTCATCTGTACTAGAACAGAAGATCAACGGGATAGGTCACAAAGCGGCAGCGGAACACCGTGCGGCAGCAACAGAGGCCCGGCTGGAGCCGAGCAAAAGGCCATCGAGCAGCAACAGAAAAACGGTCACGCGTTTCGTTATACTAATGGGGGAGCGCTAAACCCGCAGGTGACATACAGCGTCTGGGGAAAATAGCAGCTCCAGCTGCTTGGATCAAGAGCCCTACACCAGCATCGAGGCAGCTCTATTGAAGGTCAGTTTTCATAGACATAAAAGGTATATACACAGATGTATATACTGTATATAGTTTGTATATATACCGAGAACTATAATGCCTGTTTAAGCTATTTTAGGATAGGTAGTATTACTTGCAAGGTTAATCGTCGTCTTAATGGCCCACGAAAATCTGACTTTACGAAGATCTGACTAGACGAAAAATCTGACCGGACGAAAATCTGTCTGGATGAAAAATCTGTCTGGACGAAAAAATCTGTCTGGACGAAAAAAATTGTCTGGACGAAAAATCTGTCTGGACGAAAAATCTGTCTGGACGAAAAAATCTGTCTGGACGAAAAAATCTGTCTGGACGAAAAAACTGTCTGGACGAAAAATCTATCATTATTTCAGGGAAACAAAAAAAAAAGAGGAGGAGGAGGAGAAGGAGCAGAAAGGAAAAAATAAGAAAGGAAGACAAAGAAAAAGGAAAGAAGAAAAAGAAAAGAAAGAAAAGAAAAAAGGAATCAAGAAAAAGGAGAAAATAAAAAGGAACGGATTAAAAAGAAAAGAAAAAGAAAAATGGAAAAAGAAAGAAAAATGATAAAGAAAAGGAAAGAAGAAAGAAAAGGAGCCAAGGAATGCTGATTGGTTGAGGTATATTTCTGGGTCCTCTCCCAGGATGCCACCTACAGCAGTTAATAGCTATCTACTAAGGAGCCCACTGAATGGCTGGGGTTAGAACCCTTAACGAGTGAGTCGTACTGGACTGGAGCTTTTACGACTCACTCGCCACGAGTTCAAACCCCACCCGTTCCAATGTTTGTCTGCAATTGTATTACGGTTTATTGAGTCGTATCTGCTAGCGATCTTGCACCTCAACAATACCGTCATGAAGAATTTGACATGTTCAACATCTGGATATCTCGACCTCGTAGACGTTTCACCCACCAGTGGCGAAACGTCTACATCCATCAACACAAAATATGGATGTAATCTGAAGAATATAGAACTGTAGGAATCTTGTTTAGGAAAACAGGAAATAGGTTGTAGGAGACTTGCTGGTGCGTCTTACCAAGCCTAGGATTGAACCCCTGACGTTTTGGTTGTGAGACGAAAAGTCTGCCAGTCAGCTACGAGGTACTGTGGGCCGCGTGAGGAAGCTGAGCAGGAGGCTATGTAGGAGGCTGAGCAGGAGGCTGAGCAGGAGGCTGAGCAGGAGGCCGAGCAGGAGGCTGAACAGGAGGCTGAACAGGAGGCTGAACAGGAGGCTGAGCAGGAGGCTGAGCAGGAGGCTGAGCTGGAGGCTGAGCAGGAGGCTGAGCAGGAGGCTGAACAGGAGGCTGAACAGGAGGCTGAGTCTAAGGTGGGAGTAGAGAAGGGGTGGGAGGGTAGATACTGGAGTTAGGGAAATGTAGTTCTTGGGATAGAGTGAAATGTAGCTCCTGGGACGCTGGAGTAAGTAAACAGTTCCTGGGATGCTGGAGTAAAGTGTAGCTCCTAGGATGGTGAAGCGAAATGTAACTCCCGGAATCCTGCACTCCCCTCGTTAACCCTGGTGTCATGCACTCCCCTCGTTAACCCTGGTGTCATGCACTTCCCTCGTTAACCCTGGTGTCATGCACTTCCTTCGTTAACCCTGATGTCATGCATTCCCCTCGTTAACCCTGGTGTCATGAACTCCCCTCGTTAGCCCTGGTGTCATGCATTCCCCTCATTAACCTGGTGCCATGCATTCCCCTCGTTAACCCTAGTGCCATGCACTCCTCTCGTTAAACCTGGTGTCATGAACTTCTCTCGTTAACCCTGGTGCCATGCAGTCTGGCTACCTCCCATAAACTGTACGATATAATGAGATTCCTGCTTGACAAAGTTCCACCCAGCCTGATACTGACCACTTTCACATCTCATATTTTAGAAAAAGTATTAGCCTTATTTATGAAGCGCTAAACCCATAGAGGTATGTAAAATAAAATCGATGATGCTTGGTTTTATGTTTTAGAATTGAACAGTCTTTTATTTAATGCTAAAGGTGTAGCATTTATAAAAACAGATTTAGGTACTCCTTGGAGAGCAGGCGAGAAAGATACATCATATTTTACCCCTGGAAAATCCTTGAGTAAAATGTTCCCAAATCTGTACAGAGAAGTCACTATGAAAGCAAAAGATCGACAAACGGTGCATTATACCTCCAGTGAAAAACAGGGGTGCCGTGAGCAAACACAATAAGTGTCAGGGACCCAAGGCTGTTTAACAGCTTCCCATCATACATAAGGAGGATTACCAACAGGCCAATATCTGTCAAGAGTAAACTAGACAGATACCTGAAGTCAGTGCCTGACCAGCCAAGCTGTGGTTCGTACGTTGAATTGCTTGTAACCAGGAGTAACAACGTGGTTAATCGGCCTGTGATCCACCACGAGGCCTGATCATGAACAAGGCCGCGGTGACGTTGACCCCAGGAACTTCCTCCTGGTAGACTTGTCTACAAGGGCATAAAACATGTCATACACACATTCCTAACTACAGGAAGATGTCACTTATGTATGAAGAGAAATCACACTAGTAGTCTAGCTAAGATCGGAGTTTTCCTAGCAAGATTTGGAACTAGAAGCAGCGGCTAGGTAATATAAAACCTGGAAAAGTAGACAAATGCAGTATAATGCAATCCTTTATTGACAACGTTTCGCCCACACAGTGGGTTTTATCAAGTCACAAACAGATCTAGTAGATAAATTACACACACAAGCAACACCTGGGTATCTTTGCTTTGAAAACGTTTCGCTACACACTGACTTCATCAGTCCAATACAAAGAAGAATGATGAAGATCAGAAGGAGTTCGAGGCAATCAGTCCCTCATCCTGGAGTCGATATAATCAATCTTGATGGATCGATTACCTCAAACTCCTGCAGAATCTTCTTCATTCTTTTTTGTATAAGACTGATGAAGCCACTGTGTGGCGAAACGTTTCCTTAATAAAGATACCCAAGAGTTGCACATGTGTCTAATTTATCAACTTGTTGGTTCTCTGAAGCACTTATCAAGACAGACCTACCAGAATAGACACAGGTGTAAGAAGGTTAGCCAAGACGTGAGTATATATACAGGGAGCATAGTGACGCGATGGGTCAAGTGAGGAATGAAGTTGATTGCTGAGATGTTGGATTTGAGAAGGACCTGCGGTGGTATGTTGTGTGTGTGTGTGTGTGTGTGTACTCACCTAGTTGTGGTTGCAGGGATCGAGTCATAGCTCCTGACCCCGCCTCTTCACTGGCCGCTACTGTGTGTGTGTGTGTGTGTGTGTGTGTGTGTGTAAACATTAGTCCTGGCTCCACTAAGAGTCTTAGTTGGAACATCAACGTTCTACCCTTCAGCGCTCCCTGGGGGGGGGGGGGAGGAAGGGGTACTGCGGCCGGACTCAAAATAACACAAATTAGTTATCAGAGACTGTAAGTAGATTCCCAGAGTCATTTTTCCCCATCCCTGCCTCTGCTCTCTTTCCTAGTCGATATTCAAAATTTTATTGTTTTGTGTCATAGGGTCGTACTAACGAGGAGGGAGGGAGAGTTCTCTCCAACCCTGCCACAGCACTTGTTACTACCTTGTTCTCACTGTTCACCAACCCCTGCCACAGTCCTCGTTGTTACTACCTTGTTCTCACTGTTCACCAACCCCTGCCACAGTCCTCGTTGTTACTACCTTGTTCTCACTGTTCACCAACCCCTGCCACAGTCCTCGTTATTACTACCTTGTTCTCACTGTTTACCAACTCCTGCCACAGTCCTCGTTACTACTACCTTGTTCTCACTGTTCACCAACCCCTGCCACAGTCCTCGTTGTTACTACCTTGTTCTCACTGTTCACCAACCCCTGCCACAGTCCTCGTTATTACTACCTTGTTCTCACTGTTCACCAACCCCTGCCATAGTCCTCGTTATTACTACCTTGTTCTCACTGTTCACCAACCCCTGCCACAGTACTTGGTACTACCTTGCTCTCTCTTGTTGATGAGAAAGAGCCTTTAATCCGGGAAACTGGAGCTACCCATTCCTTCCAATCAAACTCACCTCCCATACTCAAGGTATTCCATAGACTCTTTACATAATTCTTCCCCCGTGAATATAATAACTATATATAATTATTGCCACGGTGAGCTTAATTCAGGACATACATGACTTTTATGTCAGAATTAAATGTATTTAAAATCGATTAAATATATATACAGAAGGATGAAAAAAAAATAACAGTGAAAATAGGAATTAAAACGTGAACGCTTTCATGTGCTTACATATGCATCCCTGAAGATGTAAATGTGAGCACATGAAAGCGCTCAGGTTTTAATTTCACTGTTTTCATATTTGTAGTCTCACGTTTTACTGTGATTTCTTTAATACTGAAGGATTTATGCAGGAAAGTACATAGACGATGATCCACATATCATGTATATAGAAAAATGTACATAGACAAAGAGAGAAGAGGCCAGTGTACAGATTATTATTATTATTATAATCAAGGGGGAAGCGCTAAACCCGGAGGATTATACAGCGCCTGGGGGGGGGATGTGGAAGGCATTCAGGCTTAATTCGGGGAACTGGAGCACAGATCCAATTCCCTAAATCAAGAGCCCCTCACCAACATCAAGGAACCTTCCTTGAGGGGCCAGTGTACAGAAAAATACACAAACGTAATGGAAACAAAAATGTATATCAATAAACGTACAGACGAGATAAAAAGTGTACACACATGGATATAACAGAGTTGTCAGAGTTGAAGATGTAATGCCCTGTTATGTGCCTTTTATTATAAAATTTTTAATTTGAAAAACTTAAAAATAAATCTATTGTCTAGATATTTATTCTTGATTTTATAAACTATAGACCATTTAGGAGAGAGAGAGAGAGAGAGAGAGAGAGAGAGAGAGAGAGAGAGAGAGAGAGAGAGAGAGAGAGATAGGGAGAGGGAGAGTAGCTCAAGAGGATATGGGTACATAAAAGGCCTAGGAACTAGGTCCCGGGAGAACATCTGGATGTTTGTCTACAGTTTATAATATATCTCTTGCAAACAAAGTTTCGCTTAAAATGCTCAATATTTTATTTTTATTCATAAGTTAACGTGTTTTCTCTCTGTTCCAGAGTGAAAAATACAGAAAGTGTTGATGAAAGTGACTATAAGACTGACCACATAATTTGTATTTACTCTGGTCATCATCTATGTGTCTGCCAAACTGCCAGAAGTATTTGTAACCAAGCTTAAGACTGGCTATTACAGCCTCAGTCAGTTTACAGTGCAAGTTACTCTGGACATGTGCTCATGTACGTTCACGTTATCACAGTGAGTTACAGATCTATAACAGATACATTATTTACTTCTCTCCAAATATTGTTCATGCTTGACACAGCTAAATTAAGTAAATAATCTAATCTTGTTCCTTTAACGTGCTTTCTTTGGCTCATTCACCGACTTTATCAGGGAGGAGTAATTGAATTTGCGAAGGAATCTATGAGAATCGCACATTTATTCCCCTTTTCCTGATTTTTTAGTATGTATACCTGGCTCCTCTAATGATGATGTTGGTATTATGAGAGTCACAAGCCTTCAATGATGACAGAATCAGTAATAATCATAAACTCAAGCTCAGTGTCATAAGTTTTCTTTAGTGCTGTTAGGATGGCGAATAATTCAGTTAATAATGTAGAAACCCGGTTGTTAATTCTAATGTTTAACTCAACATGGCTGTTAGAGTTCCTGTCTAGGGAGGTAGCAACAAGAGCAGTGGACTCCTGCTGAGATCCATCAGTGTATATGTGTAGAGAGAGAGAGAGAGAGAGAGAGAGAAAGAAAGAAAGAAAGAAAGAAAGAGAGAGAGAGAAAGAGAGAGAGAGAGAGAGAGAGAGAGAGAGAAAGAGAGAGAAAGAGAGAGAAAGAGAGAAGAGAGAGAGAAGAGAAGAAAGAAAGAAAGAAAGAAAGAAAGAGAGAAAGAGAGAAAGAGAGAGAGAGAGAGAGAGAGAGAGAGAGAGAGAGAGAGAGAGAGAGAGAGAGAGAGAGAGAGGAGAGACTAAATAATATAATGACACAATGATGCATGAAAATATCAGTATACAAATAATGACTGGCGCCATCACTCTTCATTAGTCACATTCTGACACACTGAAGGAGTAACAACACATGAAAAACAAAAATATATATTTTTTCCCAGTCACCAGAAACACTGACCAAGCGGAGGTTTGGCCAATCAAAGAGCCGCATTCCGTGACTGAAGCTGGCAAATCCCCTAGTGGTAAAACATAGCGGCGATTGGCTAATCTTACTCTCAGCTGCTGTGATTGGCTGGATTGGCGTCATTAAGGGCTGCCTAATGCATACAAATGATCGGAAAATATATGATAATCATCTTTTTTTCTGTTAGTGTACAAGCTTCTCAATTTTGTTACTTGTAAACTGTCGGTCTAAGTGCTCTCTCTCTCTCTCTCTCTCTCTGGTATACACGGTACTGGAAAATTAATTCCGTGTTATGTTTTCAAGTCCACCGAGATCACGCCAAAAACATAACTTATTTTTTTATACATTGTAATCTAATATCACCCTCGTTGTCGTGTACTGCTTGAGTTATACATGGTGTGTGGGGGTCACTGCCCCCTCTTTCAGCCCCCTCAGTATCTTCTCTCTTCTGTCATCCCTCCTCCCTCTCCACGCCCCCTCTTCCCATTTTTCCCTCGTTCCCCTTCTCTCTCCCTGCCATCTCCATCATTCCCCTCCCTCTACTTTTCACTCCTTTTTATCTTTCCCATTACTTTCTCTCCCACTTACTCCCTCCCATTTCTTTCACTTTTCTTTATCCCCATCTCCTTTTCTCCCCTCCTCCTACTTCTCACTCCCTAACGACTCATTACCCCAATTTCAGTTTCTCTTGTCCCTCCCTTTAACTCCCACTCCCTCTCGCTCCTTCCCTCTCGCTCCTTCCCTCTCGCTCCTTCCCTCTCACTCCTTCCCTCTCGCTCCTTCCCTCTCACTCCTTCCCTCTCACTCCTTCCCTCTCACTCCTTCCCTCTCACTCCTTCCCTCTCACTCCTTCCCTCTCACTCCCTCCCTCTCACTCCCTCCCTCTCACTCCCTCCCTCAACCCTCTCTACTGCCTTTACCAATTTTAATTTCCTGTTCTTTGTGTATGACAATTATTTTTGTGTGTGTGGAAGTGTGTGTGAGATTACTCATTTGATGACCTATTTGTAGTTACAACTACAGAGCTATGTTTGTATTCTCATCTTCAGTGTTGGTAGTTACAACAGCAGAGTTATTGTTGTAGTGTCCCGTCTACAGTGTTGGTAGTTACAACAGCAGAGATACTGTCCTAGTGTAGCGTCTACAGTGTTGGTAGTTACAACAGCAGAGATACTGTCCTAGTGTAGCGTCTACAGTGTTGGTAGTTACAACAGCAGAGTTACTGCCGTAGTGTAACGTCTACAGTGTTGGTAGTTACAACAGCAGAGTTACTGTCGTAGTATAACATCTACAGTGTTGGTAGTTACAACAGCAGAGATACTGTCGTAGTGTAGCGTCTACAGTGTTGGTAGTTACAACAGCAGAGTTACTGTCGTAGTGTAACGTCTACAGTGTTGCTGGTTACAAGAGCAGAGATACTGTCGTAGTATAACGTCTACAGTGTTGGTAGTTACAACAGCAGAGATACTGTCGTAGTGTAGCGTCTACAGTGTTTGAGTTACAGAAGCAGTTATTCACTGATCTACAGCTCCTGGGTCTTTCGAAGACATTATTAAGCTTCAGGCTCTAGATTTCTGGAGTTTGCTGAACCAAAACTCCTGGGCCTCTTGAAGGTGTTGATATCCAGCTCCTGGACCTCTTAAGAGATACAGCTCAACCCTCCCAATATATTACTAGTTTATAGCGCCGACAAGATGATGAATAAGAAGCATTGCAACACCTGGGTATCTTCAGTGTTGAAATGCCTCGCCTGCCCATCATGATTCCAAATCTCTTGAGAAACCTGAGCTATAGCTCCTCTGCCTATCGGGAGCTTTGAGGTCCCAGTACTAGAACTCTGGCGTGCATTGTTGCAATGTGTGGCTTGGGTTATGAGGTAGAGGGGGCTGTGGTTATGAAGTAGAGGGAGCTGTGGTTATGAGGTACAGAGGGCTGTGGTTATGAGGTAGAGGGGGCTGGGGTTATGAGGTAGAGGGAGCTGTGGTTATGAGGTACAGAGGGCTGTGGTTATGAGGTAGAGGGAGCTGTGGTTATGAGGTACAGAGGGCTGTGGTTATGAGGTAGAGGGAGCTGTGGTTATGAGGTACAGAGGGCTGTGGTTATGAGGTAGAGGGGGCTGTGGTTATGAGGTAGAGAGGGCTGTGGTTATGAGGTAGATGGGGCTGTGGTTATGAGGTAGATGGGGCTGTGGTTATGAGGTAGAGGGGGCTGGGGTTATGAGGTAGAGGGAGCTGTGGTTATGAGGTAGAGGGGGCTGTGGTTATGAGGTAGAGGGAGATGTGGTTATTAGGTAGAGGGGGCTGGGGTTATGAGGTAGAGGGAGCTGTGGTTATGAGGCAGAGAGGGCTGTGGTTATGAGGTAGATGGGGCTGTGGTTATGAGGTAGATGGAGCTGTGGTTATGAGGTACAGAGGGCTATGGTTGTGAGGTAGAGGGGGCTGGGGTTATGAGGTAGAGGGAGCTGTGGTTATGAGGTAGAGGGAGCTGTGGTTATTAGGTAGAGAGGGCTGTGGTTATGAGGTAGAGGGGGCTGTGGTTATGAGGCAGAGAGGGCTGTGGTTATGAGGTAGATGGGGCTGTGGTTATGAGGTAGAGAGGGCTGGGGTTATGAGGTAGAGAGGGCTGGGGTTATGAGGTAGAGGGGGCTGTGGTTATGAGGTAAAGAGGGCTGTGGTTATGAGGTAGATGGAGCTGAGGTTATGAGGTAGAGGGGGCTGGGGTTATGAGCGAGAGGGCTGTGGTTATGAGGTAGAGAGGGTTGGGGTTATGAGGTAGAGAGGGCTGTGGTTATGAGGTAGAGAGGGTTGGGGTTATGAGGTAGAGAGGGCTGTGGTTATGAGGTAGAGAGGGCTGTGGTTATGAGGTAGAGAGGGCTGTGGTTATGAGGTAGAGAGGGCTGTGGTTATGAGGTAGAGAGGGCTGTGGTTATGAGGTAGAGGGGGCTGTGGTTATGAGGTAGAGAGGGCTGTGGTTATGAAGTACAGGAAATTCTTTTCTAGGATGGCTTAGCGAATAAAATTAGGTTAGGTTAGGCAAGATTCGTCAGGAAACAGGACAGGTGTTTCCTGACGTGGGTCATCTGACCGACCCATCTCTATAAACATTAAACATCGTTAAATGTTAGTTGACTGTTTTACATGTAGGGTTCCTGATAATGACGAACAAATTACTTTGTCATCAGTAACTACAATCTTCCAATTACGTCCTTGATTTAAGTTTTTGAATTTGTATTGATTAAACCACTGGATGGCGAAACGTCTATAATAAAGATAGTCAGATGTTGGACATATGTGTGTAATTCTAAATCTTTAATAACTACGATAAAGAATGCGAGCAAAATAACAAACTAGACCCCCAGAAACAATGTTCAACTGTGAACATTGTTTCAACTTCCGTAGTGAGATCAAACCTGATTACTCTCCATTACTAAGGTGCTTCCTGCCCGCCCTGCTGCCCGCCATACATACGTAATGTGGCAATATCGCTGACAAACAACAAAACACGGCCCAATTGTCGGTCCGTGGAAATAAATATTATGTGTCCGTGTTGCTGTTGTTGAATTAACTAGTCTTGGGAGTTGTTGGTGACCCTGGTGTCACCGGCCGCTATTAGTGGAAGGTGGAGAGGGGGGAGGGAGGGGAGGGGGGAGGGAGGGGAGGAGAGAGGGAGCGGAGGAGAGAGGGAGGGATGAGAGGGATGAAGGAGGGATGAGGGAGGAGTGATATGGATGAGAAAGGGGTGATAGGGATGAGGGAAGGGTGAGAGGGATGAGGGCGCGATGATAAGGATGAGAGAGGGGACGGCTGGAGTAGGGAAGGGATGGTAGAGACGAGGGATTGGAGGGATATCAGTGAAAATTGGAAGGGATGGAAGAAGGAAGCGGGATGTACAAAAGAGAATTGAGAGGTTGAAGCGGGAAGAAAATGGGTGATAGTAAGTAAACTATTTCTATAAAGTTCACTTTACAGTTGAGACAGAAAAGTGACATTACTGACATACTAAGCAGAAAGTCACTGATTATGTAGAACTTTAGTGTTAGAGAGGAGACAGTTTGTGTCAGAAAGTGACAGGAGTATGAGTGGTGCTTTTAAGGGTGTGGTAGAGTGCTGTGTAAGGGTGTGGTAGAGTGCTGTGTAAGGGTGTGGTAGAGTGCTGTGTAAGGGTGTGGTAGAGTGCTGTGTAAGGGTGTGGTAGAGTGCTGTGTAAGGGTGTGGTAGAGTGCTGTGTAAGGGTGTGGTAGGGTGCTGTGTAAGGGTGTGGTAGGGTGCTGTGTAAGGGTGTGGTAGTGTGCTGTGTAAGGGTGTGGTAGAGTGCTGTGTAAGGGTGTGGTAGGGTGCTGTGTAAGGGTGTGGTAGGGTGCTGTGTAAGGGTGTGGTAGGGTGCTGTGTAAGGGTGTGGTAGGGTGCTGTGTAAGGGTGTGGTAAGGTGCTGTGTAAGGGTGTGGTAGGGTGCTGTGTAAGGGTGTGGTAGAGTGCTGTGTAAGGGTGTGGTAGAGTGCTGTGTAAGGGTGTGGTAGGGTGCTGTGTAAGGGTGTGGTAGGGTGCTGTGTAAGGGTGTGGTAGGGTGCTGTGTAAGGGTGTGGTAGGGTGCTGTGTAAGGGTGTGGTAGGGTGCTGTGTAAGGGTGTGGTAGGGTGCTGTGTAAGGGTGTGGTAGGGTGATATATAGGGTGTGGTAGGGTGATATATAGGGTGTGGTAGGGTGTTATATTAGGGTGTGGTAGGGTGCTGTGCAAGGGTGTGGTAGGGTGTTGTGTAAGGGTGTGGTAGGGTGCTGTGTAAGGGTGTGGTAGG
Source organism: Cherax quadricarinatus (assembly GCF_038502225.1). Classification (NCBI taxonomy): domain Eukaryota; kingdom Metazoa; phylum Arthropoda; class Malacostraca; order Decapoda; family Parastacidae; genus Cherax; species Cherax quadricarinatus. Next base: position 13,145,239 of record NC_091373.1, read on the forward strand.
GTGCTGTGTAAGGGTGTGGTAGGGTGATATATAGGGTGTGGTAGGGTGATATATAGGGTGTGGTAGGGTGTTATATTAGGGTGTGGTAGGGTGCTGTGAAAGGGTGTGGTAGGATGCTGTGTAAGGGTGTGGTAGGATGCTGTGTAAGGGTGTGGTAGGGTGCTGTGTAAGGGTGTGGTAGGGTGCTGTGTAAGGGTGTGGTAGGGTGCTGTGTAAGGGTGTGGTAGGGTGCTGTGTAAGGGTGTGGTAGGGTGCTGTGTAAGGGTGTGGTAGGGTGCTGTGTAAGGGTGTGGTAGGGTGCTGTGTAAGGGTGTGGTAGGGTGCTGTGTAAGGGTGTGGTAGGGTGATATATAGGGTGTGGTAGGGTGATATATAGGGTGTGGTAGGGTGTTATATTAGGGTGTGGTAGGGTGCTGTGCAAGGGTGTGGTAGGGTGTTGTGTAAGGGTGTGGTAGGGTGCTGTGTAAGGGTGTGGTAGGGTGCTGTGTAAGGGTGTGGTAGGGTGATATATAGGGTGTGGTAGGGTGATATATAGGGTGTGGTAGGGTGTTATATTAGGGTGTGGTAGGGTGCTGTGTAAGGGTGTGGTAGGATGCTGTGTAAGGGTGTGGTAGGATGCTGTGTAAGGGTGTGGTAGGGTGCTGTGTAAGGGTGTGGTAGGGTGCTGTGTAAGGGTGTGGTAGGGTGCTGTGTAAGGGTGTGGTAGGGTGCTGTGTAAGGGTGTGGTAGGGTGCTGTGTAAGGGTGTGGTAG